>NW_026852637.1:0-53763 GCF_026571515.1 Ruditapes philippinarum | reverse complement strand
AGACTTTAAAATTTTAAACCCCATTACAATGCATTTAAGACTCATACTTAAAAAGCTAAATGAAAAAAAAACATCACCTTATTAGGGGTAAAAAAAAAAATGAAATTTTCGTTTTTAGTCTTGGATGAAAGTAATTTAAAATGTAAAAATCAAATAAGGGGAATACAAAATTTAATTATCTTAAAAAATTGTTTTTAACAAATTTTACATAAATTTCAAATATTCGCTCATTTTTTTGTTTTAAATTAGTTGTCTGGCGGGAATTTTTTTTGCGCCTGTTAAAAATTTTTTCAAAAATTTCTTTTAAACTTCAAAACATTCCAAAAAAATTGAAATTTACGAAATTTTTTAAAAGGTACGTTTTTTTAATTTCATAGTTTTGGACGGGCACCCCTTTTATCCGTTCACCCATAAATTGGGGCGGTCGTTTCATTTTTAAAACATACTTTAGAAATTTTTTTTGGATTTTCGTTCAATTTTCTATTTACCATACCCCCAATTTAGAACAAATTCAACCAATTTTACCATAAACCCTTTTTATAAACAGTAGAGTACAAGCAGAGAATTTGATAATGGTATTTTTATCAAAAAATTATTTAGGTGGATGACCGCCAATATGGGAAAAAACCCCTTTTTTTAAATAGTTAAAACCCAAAACAAAAAAACAAAAACAAAAAAAACAGAGGGAAAATAACCCAATTACTAAATTAAAATAATAATATTGTACCTACCCATTCTATGATTCCTTTATCCCCCTGTTGCTCCAGGCGTATATGGTATCAAATATGTCTGCTTACAGCCATCTTAAATGTGTAAACAATAGTTAAACAAGAGCCGCCGTTCCAGTATGAATATAATCTATTGATTGATTACCAAGGTATAGCAAATTATAGAAATAATTAGTGAAAACCCCAATAATTGACCCTTCTAGGTAAAATCAACATGAGTCGAGGTAAATTTATTTTTATAGACTATAACCCCCTGACATTATAAAGACTGTTGGGGTCAAAATAAAAAAAGGGGACCAGATTGCCCTTTTTTCCCTCACCTGTTTATTGGGGCTTAAATTAAATTTATTTAAATGAATTAGCAATAAATAAAAATGCAATAAAAAGCAATAAATTTTTACTAAAATTTCATAATTCATATCTCACCCGAAATGTGCAAATGTTTTTAAATTTTTTCCCCTATCTGCCTTTTTTTGGGAGTTTTTATATTTTTTTTTTAGCCAGATGACCAATTTCAAACCTGATGAAAACATAAAACAACCGTTCTGACCAATTTTAAGGATATTTGGGTAAAGAAAAGTAACCTCTGGAGTCATGACAAAGTTTTTTCCCCTTTTTTTGGGCGGTGTGAAAAAATTTTGACTAGTTGATTATTTTCCGTTTAGCTAAAATCACCAAAAAGACATTTTATTAAAATAAATCAAAATATGAAAGTAAAACAATTTTCCAATTATGGATTGTGGGGGTTCCAGTTTTTTTACCCCAAATAATCCCCTATTCAAACATGATTTGAAAAAATTTAAACAAACCTTTTTTTTGACTTTTTCTAGATATTTTGGGACCTAAAAAGTTCCCCTTTGTGTTGAAGGTTAACCATATCTGGGGTGTTGCCTGGTTGTGGGCCCCAGATGAAGCATTTTTGAACTTAGTGGAAAAAACCCCCAAAATTTTTACTTTTCCTGAATTTGGCCAAAACAAGCTTTTTAAAAGTTACAACATGCCATAAAAGGTTTCACAAAATTGAAACAAAACGATACAAAAAGTAGAATAAAATAAAAGAAATTTATGTTTCAGAAAAATAAATTTTTTATATCCTTTTTCGATAATTTTTTTCTGAAAATTTTTGTAAAATCAGTGTTTTTTGAAACACATAACCAAATGGATTTTTTTTCTATCACATTTTTTCAGGTTTTTCAAAATCGATTATTAAAAGTAAAATTTATTCGTCCGCGTTATTCAAATAAGGGGGGTTGGACTGTTTAAAAACAAAATCAAAAAACCCCCTAAGGTGAGAAAATTTTTTGTCCAGGCTATGTTTTGTACAATTTTTTTTTGAGTTTCATAAGATTACTACACCCCAAAAAATATTCTTAGTTTTGGGCCCTTATTTTAGGAAAGAAGATTTTTGTTTTTCTAGAGGAATAATAAATTTCGTTTCATTTTTTGGCAAATCAACTACACCCGGGGGGGATAAATTTTTTGACCTTGGCTATAATTTGAAAAAAGGGTAGAAGTCACTACAAAATTTGGCCAAGTCAAAATTTCAACCCCTCCTTTTTAAAAGTTTCCTTAAAAACAAAAAAATAAGGAAAACAAATGACCCCGGGGAACTTATCGCTTTTAAGACATAAGAATTTTTATTGATATCAACCCAAAATATCAACCTAGCCTTTTATTTTCAGGGGAAAGTTTTTAAAGATTTCTTTTTTAAAAACTTTTTTCCACTTCTGACCAGTTTTTTTCCGCGGAGCGAACAATTTAAACAATTTTAGTAGAGTCCTGCTAAACTATCCCAAAAGTTTTTCGGTTTTGGGTAAAAAAATTGACACAGACGCAAACGCACTAAGGACAAGGGTCCCCAGCAAATTGGATAAAAAACCAAAATTGAGCAGTTTTGCTCGGGCGACTAAAATAATTGCCCCCGAACACAAAATCCCGTAAAGACCGGTTAAGCTTGAACCCCCCCGCCAAGTGTGCCCTTTTTGACCTTTGGGATTTTATGGCCAACGTTGCTCATAAAAAACGTATCTTTTGTGAACTTTTTTGCAATGTAATTTAAAAAAACGCTTTATTCAATTTTGCAAAGTTGGGACAACACAAAATATACTCCATAAAGAAAATTTTAAACTTTGACCCCAAATGTTTTTTAACATTTCAGGTAGGGGTCTTGACGTGCACAAACGCCCCCTCTTTTTTGTAAACATCTCTGCCTTTTTTTTAAAAAAAGTGAGAAAGTTATGGACCAGACACACATTACCCCCCAAAACAACAAATTGACTACTTATCACCAATTGTGACCTTGCTTTGGGGGAAAGGGGGTCTGCAATTGAAGCTGTTTAAATTAAAATTTGGGGCCAAAACGCTTAAATTTTATAGGGTTTATCAGAATGAAAAAATCTCTCCGCACAAGAAATGCGGAGTTTCCCCAAAGACAATACAAATGCAGGCATCAAAAATCAATTGCACTAGCCTCTAAGACTATAAATAACAGCTGGTTTTTTTGCTAATGACATCAGTATTTTGGTGCGGATTTTTTATCCAGTTTTTTAATTATTTTTTTCCCGAGGGGTTGTTCATCTGCCCAAAAGAAGGTTTTATTAGATTTTTTCCAATAAAAATCTCATTTTTAATTTCCAGACTGAAAAAAAATTTTTCCATGGGCCCCTTAAAAACGTAAAGGAAGATATAAATACTGGGTTTTTGGATACCACTTATTTTGCAAGGGTCGTTTTTGTATTCCCCTTTTTAACATTAACCAGAAGGGTCATAGGAAAGACTTTTGCACGTTTTGTTCAGCTTTTAAAATTAAAATTTTATAACAAAATTATGTAGATGTTACGGAAGTTATTTAAAAATTCCAGGACTTAAATATAAAATTTAATTTTGTGTAAAAAACCAAAAATTTTCGTTTTGTTCCTCTGTCGGTACTGGTTTTACTAACCAAAAACGGGAGACAAAGGCTTATTTATTATTTATCAAGGCATAAACAGTATTATACATTGTATAAGATAAAAATTCAGGGCAAAAACAGAGGCCATAGGGATAACCCCGAGTTAAACAGTATTATCTAGAGATGCCAATGAGATGCAAATTGTCCTTTTGTATTGATGGTTCCCATTCAGTTTTGTTGAAATCAATCCAGCAGTTGCAAAGAACTAGCGAACATCTTCTCTTGATATTAATGGTTCCCATAAAGTTTCATTGAATTCCAGCCAGCAGTTGCAGAGAACTAGCGCGGATCAAAATTCGGATGGATGGGCGGAAAAACAAGACGGACATCGCCAAAACAATATCCCCCTCACTATTTAATCAGCGGGGGATAATAAGAGCTGTCTATAAGGTAGCATGCTTGACTGTTCTCAGTACTTGAAAATAAAACAACACCCTTGTTAATGTAGAATTGTCTAAGTTCAAAAGGGCTATAATTCTGTCAAAATAAAGGTTAGAGTCATTGGCCTTCAACAATGACCCCCTTTTATGCTGTCTAATAAGTGCACGCAGTTTCAACCCATTCAATTAAGTAGTTTTAGAGATACCAGCTTGCACAAAAAAAAATCAACCAAAGACAGACATTTACACCAGGATGAGTGCAATAGCTCTCTCTATTCTTTGAATAGTTGAATTTAATGTTATTGATGCATATATCATTTCAGGTGTCCATATCTTTAAGTCCATGGTTTCTATTTACCCTGTACATGAAGAACCCACATGTCTATATTGAAGTGTGTCAGGGACAGCAGACCCCGGGTGGGTTTCAAAACCTTTGAAATAAAACAGTAAATAATTGAATTGGAATAAAACCAGTCAAAATGACAGACAGTCAGGCTTATTTTTATTCTTTTTACCTGTATTAGCCTTTATATTTGCAGCAGCAGTTTGCAACCTAACTTGCTTCCTTTTATCTTCATTCTCAGTCATCAAATTTATCTTTAAATCTAACTCTTGCCGACCCAAATATTCTGCTAAACGTTCTTGCTTCGACTCTCTCAGTAACTGTTTAAATATTCTGTATCCCTCTGCACCCCTTAAGGCAACTTGAGATAATATTTTTTTTGTCCTTGTTGAAGTCAAAGACAGCTCCTTCAATAGATTAAAATACTGTTTTCAGTGTTTCATTAGTCTATTTTTCTTATCTTATTGATCTCTGTATCATACATTTCATAATTAGTTTGTTAGTAAGTTTTGTGTATGTGCGTGCGTGTGTGTGTGAGTCTTTTTAACTTCTTGATAGTTAAACAAGAGCATGGATAATGAATAAATATTGTTGTTCGAAAAAGGTGATAATTCTTTCAAATTCGCGTAAGAGTTCTTGGCCATAACAAGTGAGTTATCATTATTCCCTCAAATAAGTGTGTCAAGTTTCAACCAATTCGCTTTTTTTGGAAATACCAATTGGCATGCAAAAATATTACCCTAAACTTGAACTCCACGAGTCGGATGTGTCGCCTTATGAACAGTATAGCTGTCACTTAGGCATTTTCTTTTAAAATATAGGTTATTTATAAACACCGCTCTTACAATGTACACATACATTGAACTTAAGTGGCATTTGAACTGATTGTAAAAATATAACATCAGGATTACTAAAACTGTTATTTTATCAAAAATAAAAATACCATGAAAAAGTTTTACACTGACAGATCAAATGGTGGACTCTATGATGGATTCTTAAGCACTGCACTTCAGGTAAATGAGAAAAGCTTACATACCAAATTTGGAGTCGATCAAACTTATAGTGACGAAGTTATATATGCTCTGGACAAGCCTATTTAGTCAGAAAATTTACAAAAGGCAATAACTCAAATATCATGAAGTGCAGATTACAAGTTCTTGTGCACTGCACTTCTTCTCATTGAGATCTAATATCATATGAAGTTTCAAATCCATAGCTTTGATAGTTTATGAGAAATGGCCCGGACAAAATAAAGTATGAAAATTAACAAAGGGCAATAACTAGAAAATAAGGAGTGCAGAGTATTGACTTTTTTACATTGAACTTCCTGTGAATGAGATCTATCATCCTATAAAGTTTCAAGACCATAGCTTTTATAGTTTATGAGAAATGACCCACACAAAAATAAAGTAAAAAAGGGCAATTACTCAAAAAATAAAAGTGCAGAGTGCCGGTTCTTGTGCAATGCACTTTTTCATAATGAGATCTGTCATCGTATAAAGTTTCAAATCCATAGCTCTGATATTTTATGAGAAATAGCCTAGACAAAAATAAAATATAAAAAATAACAAAGGGCAATAGCTCAAAAAGTAAGAAGTGCAGAGTACCGGTTCTTATGCATTGCACTTTTTCTGAATGAGATCTACCATCCTATGAAGTTTCAAGTCCAGCCCATAGCTTTTATAGTTTATGAGACATGGCCCGGAAAATTTACCAAGGGCAATATCTTAAAAAATAAAAAGTACAGAGAAACAATTCTTACATTATATTATTATCAATTAGAATGTCAGTCTTTATTAGTTTTTACACACACCTTTCAGTAAGACATATTGACTGAAACTAATCTAGAAAAGGTATAAATATATTTTAAGTATCTATAAAAAATGTACAAGTCTGATACTGAACTCTTTCTTTACTGACTTTGATCTTTTTCTGATAATTAATTTTTTTTTTATTCATTGGAAAGCTCTCAAACCTTTCAGTACACGGTAGGATAAGTTACATAAGATTTACATACTTTAATATCTGTCACTTGACGATCTGTCAAAAAATCTCTTTCCAAAAGCAAGTCCAGTATGGTAGTTGTGTCAAGGTCCTCCACAAATCTTGTAAGGCTTCGGTTCAGTACCCCTTTATAGAAGTCATCAACTGAAAGAACATTAATTTGGACATTTAATCTCATTTGTACTGGAAAAAAATAAAAAAGTAATAAAATAGGAAAACTTGCATACTTATTCAGACTAAACAGGTAATTCAAAGATGCAAGTTGTTTAATTAGTCCATTTTCTCTTGACAAAATCAGACTGAGGAAAAATGCATTAAACTTTAAGAATAGTAGGAATATTTCAAATCCATGTCAGAAGTATTAGAGCTACTCTGTCATACAAAACGGGTCTAAAAACAACAACAACTTAATTGTTTACAAATCTTAAATATGCATATAAGTAAAATTTAAGTTTTCATTTCATGAGATAACTGTGACCTAATGGTTGTTATAACAACCCTTTTATCACACCCATGAACATGTGTGTAGGACAGCTTGATGCAGTTAGAACTTACTATATAAATGTCAATTTTAAACCGGATTACCGATATAATGCTATTTTTTGTCCATGGATCCGATTTTTATCAATTAATCCCTTCCAATTGCAGCTAATAATAAATTCGAATGCAAGAATTCCTTCCGATTTCTGTTATGTAAAGTCGTATTTTAGTTTCCCATTCGGTGATTCGCAGTAGGTCATATTAATGGATGAACGGGAACAAATTTCATATATAAAAGCAGTATAAAAGACAAAATAAAAAATAAAAGTTAAATTTGATAATTTATATCTTAAATTTGTATTTTCTACAGGAAATTACTTATTATTTGTAGTACACAGTCAGTTATGTATGTATTTATTGTTCATCCGAAATTGTTCATGTCTGTGTGTGTGTGTGTGTTCTACTTCCAGTATTTATCTAGGACTTAGAATATAGCTACTGTATCTTAACTCCCAAGTATTAAAAGAAACCCTTTTTCTTAATTTGACATGAAAAAATTGCATATAATATTACTATATTAATCCATTTTATTGCAATTCTTATATTCTGTTTGTAATATGATACAATTATAATAATAAAAAACAGACTTTGTTCAATACATTGAACTGGAAAATGCAATCAGTATGCACAACTTCACTTTGTTATTATTATTCCTGAAAAGTTTAAAAAAAATTGCACAACTAGCATTTGAGGTTGCACCAGTGGCATTTGAGGATTAGTCCGGGCAAGTTTTGTGACCGAAAGACGTATAGACAGACCATGGTGTAGTGACAAATATATGTCGTGCTTCTAGCATAAATCAACCATTGTTTAGTGGGCAAAACTATAATAATTAACCGGCCAAAAGGCCATTTTTCATTTAAGGGCCATATCTCAGCCAAAATCATTCATCCAAAAAACCTGTGTTATGTGTGAAAAAACGAGGTACGGATCTATCCTGTAAAGTTTCATCTAAAATGCATTAGACGTATAAGAGAAGTAGTCCGAACAAACTTTAAAATTAAAATCATAGGGGGCCATAACTCTTACAAAATTATTCAAAAGGAAAATGCCGACTATATGCACATGTAGACTTCGTACTGATTATTTCAGTTGCACCAATAGTTTTTTAGGAGCAGTCCTGTCCGGACAAGGTTTGTGACGGACAGATGTGTTCCCTGTATGTCACCGCTACTCAGGAAACAAACATCAACAAGGCGACGTTTGCAGGACACAGTTACCGACACAACGAGCCACACTTGCAGGGAACACAGGCTCCGAACCAAAAAGAAAAAGAACATGAAGGCATCCTAAAGTCTTGCTAGAAAGTTTAGCAAAATGACATATTTGATACAGTTTTGATTAAGGAATCAGAGAAATGGGGTCTCAATATAATGTTCTGCTAAAAAAGGTTTTTTTTTGAAAGTCTTTGTTTGTAAATAAAGCACTCATATTCAATTTCAAACAGGCAGATTGGTATCTTATTCCTGTATGAAATGGGGTTTTCTATATAAACCTATTGGCCTCTAGTCTTTAAAGTGTCTTCTTCAAAGAGTGACGGGCCGACGACATAAAAATTTTATTATTTCGTTTTCATATATTTCAGTTTTTTTATGATTTTTTGTTTGGTCATTTAAGCAAAGTCAAAACTTATTACTATTCTTAAAAGATTGCAAAAGAACAAATTTCCTTTATTTTTTGTTTTAGAATTTTGTATTTCAAGAACTGAAGAAATTAAAGTATCCAAGTTATTACTTGTTGTACGACTAAACGCATTTTCCATCTCTGCAAAAATATGAAATTTCACAATAAGAAATTAATCGCTTCCGCAATCTTTTCGATACATTTATTGATCAAATAGACAAACAGAACTTAACTCGTTCGAAATAAACATAATTCTTCCAGGCTGACAATGTCAAACAAGCATTTGGTTTACAGCTTCATCAACACACGTATATCTTTGTAAATCTAGAAATGTGTCCATAGGACACGGGTGCCCCAACTCTCCACTGTTTTGTCAACCTTATGACTCTAGTTTAAATATTTTTGAGCTACATGTGCCACAAGTTAAAAAACTAAAAATCTTTCGCTAAGTAAAGGGCAAGAACTTAACAAATACTGAATAAATCCATAAGCGAACCCCAAGTCGCATCAGTACACATGCTAACCACCATTTTTGTTAACTTTCAGGCCTACACATCAATTTTTTTTTTAACTATGCATGAACAAGTTGAAAATTGCAAATTAATGCTAAGTCAAGGGCATTAACTCTAAAAAAACTAAAAATAATCCACATGCATAGCTTCAAAGTGATGTTGATAATTATTCCTACAAAGTTGATTTATTCTTACTCAAGCACTCAAGGAACAAATAACACACCATAATGAAACTGTTTTAACTAAGTCAAGGGCAATATCTCTACAAATACTGGATAAATCTACAAGCGAAATCCAAGGTGCCCAACTACATATGCTGACCAACATTCTTGTAAAGTTTCATGACTCTAGGTTAAATACATTTTGAGCTACGCATGGCACAAAATGAAATTTTTTAGTTGGTCAAGGGCAATAACTCTGACAAAAGATATTAATTCACAAGCGAAAGCCAAGATGCAAAACTTCACATGCTGATCAACATTCCTGTAATTTTTAATGACCCCTATGTCAAATACTTTTAGAGCTATGTGCGACACAATTTGAAATTTGCAAATATTTACCTAGTCAAGGACAATAACTCTAAAAATACTAAATAAATCTGAACGAAAATACCCAGGTGCACAACTACACATGCTGATCAACATTCCTGTAAAGTTTTATGACCCTATGTCAAATACTTTTTGAGCTATGTGCGACACAAGTTGAACATTGCAAATTTTTATTAAGTCAAGGGCAATAACTCTAACAAAATAGAAAAAATCCACAAGCGAAACCCAAGATGCACAACTTAATATGCTGATCGCATTTCTGTAAAGTTTCATGACTCTAGGTCAATTACTTTTCTAACCCGAAATGTAAAGAATTTACACAGAAATTCATTCTGGGACTTAAATTTTTTTTATTTGAGCGTGATTTATTATTTAAATATTTTTGTCATTAATTTGCCTGACTGAGTATCCCTTTCAATCAAAATAAGATTACTTAATGTTTCTGTTTGTATGAAAGATGGAAGATTCGTATCAAAAAAAAGAAAGAAAAGAAAGTCAGAAAAGCGACATCAAGTACAAAGGATGATGATATCGTGAAATACAGAAGACTTTGAATGAAATGAGATGTCAAAACATGCTATTGCTGTGCTATAATGAAAAGAAAAGGCAGTGAATATATTGATTGCTCGATAAAATTGCAATTATTTAAGTTATTGTTACAAAAAAACATAACATATTCACATTATAGAAAAATATTTTCTTTTAAATACAAACTCATAAAGTTGCTCCGATTTCCAAACTGGTCGCACTCTTGTTGTATACCAACCCTGTTCCTTAATCCTGAAATAATAAACACAAGTCATTTATCAATTAATTTTGCATAACCATACATTTTTTCAGTTGAAATTATTCAATGTATTCCAATCAAAACCAGAATATAACATTTTCAATATCTTTTAGAAATAAATAATTTTTAAGGTGTACTATACAACTATACGTCTATTTTTGGTTTTGATTATTCGATTTCTGGCATTGTTTTGCTTTTTGCTAGAAAAAAATTAAAATGTTACTGTTCACATAAAGAGAGGGGAATTTGTGTGTTGCAAATGGGTGTATGACATTATACACAATTACCGTCATTTTAGTCCTTTTTAAGAATAATCATATTTCGACATTCATAAAAATATGACGCTAACCTTATCGAAATGAAATTCAGATTTGTTGATTCTTAAAAGCGTAATATCCATAGTCCGAAAAAATGACAATATAAAACCATGAATGTATCATTGTAAAATAAATAACGTTTATTACCGATTTCTTCTATTGATACACGATACAATACGAAAGAAATTCAGAAACAAAAACCATTTTTAAGTATTATACCACTAATCCATTTACTCCGCATTGAAAAGTATTTAAACAGACAAGAAGTACTGTCAAAATGCATTGACACTGAGGGGCATGGATTCAAACCCAAGAAGGGGCAACCTATTTTTCTTCATTTAACATTGTTTACATATCTCTCAGATCCCACTCAGAAAGACGTTCAATTTTTAACTATATGATTATCATAGGTATCTTTTTGCTAAATAATGCCAACTTTAAGCAAAAAATATGGTATCTGATATTTTCAAAGTCTAATATCATTAAAGCCGTTTTCATAAAAGTAACTAAAAAAACAAAAGTTCTTCAAAAGTTATTGTAGCAAAGTATATTAGGTATCAGTTGCCCATTGATCGGACACTCCTAGGTGAAACATATCTGAGACTTCACTCTTGCAACAAACTTGAACTGAACTTGACATAGACCCATGAATGACCATGCCCTGCAATGTCTTTTTAAAACATTACTTGATTTATGATACAACTGGCTATTTCTATATTATTTACTTTAAGGCCTTTAAGAAAATCAAATTTAACATTGGCTTCTATCATAAAATACCTTGAAACTGGCGGTCAGATTATATTTTCACTGTTTGTTTGTTGTGTTTTTTTCCCGTATGCTTGGCTATAACTTTGCACTTAAAAACTTGATTGTCTTAAAAAGTTGAACTGACTTTCTCCTTGAGGTTAAAAAACATTAAAATTCAGGGCTAAAGTATTGACTTATAATAAAGCTGTTATAATTGTGTTATTTATGTACGTATTTGATTCATATGTGAACAAAACAACACTTGTGACGAAACAGACATGTAGAATAATTTAGATATGACATTGACCGGTAAATAAAATTGACCATCAAATGATTAAATTGTAAAGTTGTGCAAATTTTCATTGACAAAAATGGCTGGACTGGAAAGACAGATAGACGATCATTAAAAGTATAAGTCTTGACTACTTTGCAGAATGTATCAGCTATTGTGTTAGCAGGCAAACATTAATAACTTACGGGCCAAAACGCCATCTTTATTCAAGGGTCATAACTTAGTCATAATCATTGAAAGGAAAAATCTGTGCAATATGCGCAAGGACCAGTACTGTAAAATTTCTTTGAAATTGCATTTGTAGTAAAAGAGAAGTAGTAGTCCGAATAAACTTTAAAGATAAAAATCACTATTTGGCCATAACTAATTCAACTGGAAGGTACCGACTATATGCATAACTAGCCGTCGTACAGATCATTTCCGTTAATTTCATCACTTCCGTTAATAAAATTGCACTATATATTTTGTGGAGCAGTCAGGACAAGTTTGGTGACAGTCGGACAGATGGACAGACGGACAGACAAATCACCGGTGTTTTTCTTATATTTCATACGGACTGGATATTTCATTGAAGCGGACTTGAATGTGATTGATATAATTGCAAGAACTCGTTTTGCAATATAGCCAAAATAAATGCTTCAAATTTCAAATATATAACAATATATAACAATTAAAGCTACTAGGACCATACCTGTCAATGTCATTTTACATCCATCAAAGTCATATCAGAATTATCCAACATGTCGGTTTGGTCATATGTGATTTGTTTTGCAAGTATGAGTCAAATCTGTACATAAATAAGTTATGACAATTTTAGCAAATTTCAATCGATAAATGTCAATTATGAGTTAGGTCAAACTAAATTTGATCTCCTTCTACAGGTAGAATGAGATCTATGTACCTACAAAGTTGCATTGTGATATTTCTTATAGTTATATCCCGTACAAGAAAAGCGGACAGACGGACGGACAAAGCGGCAACTACATGCTCACCCTTCGGGGAGCATTAAAAAATAATGGCCGCGGCTAATGTTTATGGACGGCAAAGAACACGACAACCTGACTGTAGCTATAGGTCGAAATAAAGTGATGACTTTTTTAATGTCACAGATATAAACAAATACACAGTTTTCCAAATATTCCATGTTTTTTGACGAATGCCGTTTTTTTTTTCATTTTCAGAGTTTGTTTTTCAAGGACATGAATGAAAAATATTAAACAACATTTTTTTATGGAACAGAATTAATGCATTTCTTCTATCTTGCTTGATGACATTGGAACTTGCACTATGCTTGATTCCATCTTGCTTTATATTATTTAAACTTTGTATTAAACGCTGAATTCCATTCTGCATTATTTCATGCAAACTTACGAAGCGACTAATTATTTAATTGAGTGATAACTATTGAACTTGCACAAGCCATTTATCGCACTGTTTTTTTTTTTTTGGGGGGGGGGGATATTCAAATGTTAACGTCATATACCTTTATTTATAAACTTCCTTTCTTCATGCTTTATACAAACTATTTACGGTTCAGTTCTTTTTTTGTATTACAGCAGTTGATTTTAGCCTGTCATAGTGCAATGCAATACTTTACTTATAATAAAAAAAGCCAGGTGAAATGGTTTTACAGCACACCAACACTGTTCTAGTGAATAACGTTTTCAAAATGAAGCTAAATGACACCTGCTGTCATAATATGGAAACAAAATATTGAGCTTACCGCCAACTGCCTCGTGCGTTCCGTAACATGCGACTATAATATCGCTATCGTTGTCATCTCCGTTGTTGATGTATTTCATCAAATTAGTAATCAGTGAATATATTGAAACATATGACTGCTAAGACACGTCAAAAATGCAACGTATTGATTAAATTCAACTATTTATTGTGAAAAAGTGTCGACAATGTAAGTGGCAGATTTATAGCAAATTAAAGGTACTGACAGGAACTTACTATTTTACATCTAGTTATATCAAGAACAAGCTAAGAATGTTCTTTTAAGCACCAAACATAATACGCTGTCCTTAAAAAAGATGCAATTAAACATATAGAAGGCATTAGAATATGAGAGAAGTTTGATGGATTTGAAACGATGGCATGAAGTTGCAATTACACGATAGTGCATTCAGTAATCATCATGCATGATAGTATTCCTCAAAACGTAGGATTCCATTGTGGAAGCAAGCATAATGTAAGTCCCAATATAATCAAGCAAGATGGAATAAATGCACAAATTCTGTTCCATATTTTGTCTTCAATCTTTGTTGATTCCAAGATTTTCATCATTTCAGTTAAGTAAATGTAAATAATCTATTACCTGCTATTAAGCTATTTATCAAGGAACTTTTGCCATGACCACAATGTTCAAGTTCGATTAGAGCTGAAGAATATGAAATGGTACATGTAGACATCATTTATGGTCTACTTTCTGTCGATATTATAATAAAAGAAATAATGTTTTGTTTTAGAACAATCGATGGTAGTCAACACTGTGATGGACGAAAATAGTTTTCAATGGTATTCAACACAGTAATGGATGACAAGACTTTTCAAAGTTATTATATTAAACAAATTCAAATGTATAAGATTTACATGAATCTTTGTGCAATCGGCAAATTGTTCAATTAAATGACTTTCAAACAATTACGCGACATAACTGATTGTATTTCGAAATATTCAATTTAACTCTACGAGTAATCACGCATTTCACTTTTTTTTGCTTTGATTATTTCATTTCAAACGAAATTAATCATTATTAATTATTGTTCGCATAAATGAAGAGACGTTTGTGGGTCAATGTTTGAATGTTTCGGAAGAGTATGACATGTCATACACAATAACTGTCATTTAAGTCTTTTTAAGAATTGTCACAGTTCGTGCATTCATAAAAATATGACGCTAACCTTATTCAGTTTTGAAAATTCTTGTTAGCATGTAACACAGTCCGAAAAAACAACATAACCATTCAGAATTATTTTACCTAGTAACGATAGATCAATGAACAGAGCTTTGTAAAATAATAGAATTTATTGGATTCGAGCCCGATCGGCATGTTTCATATTTCATCAGATCTTACTATTACTGGTTAGTTTCTGGAAGCGGACATGAAAGTGATTGTTATTAGTTGCAGCAATGGCGCCAAAATAAATGTGTTTACTAAACTTAGAAGAAAAAACATTGTGTTAAAAAGGGCATAACTTTTGAAAAATTATTTTAGTATTATGTTCGAATAGTGGATATAAAAATGGCAGTCATGACGATAATAATTTAGATATTTGTAGGAATGTTTTGTTCAAAAATACAAACTCTGACAGAAGTAGACAAACACTTACTTGTTTCTCGAAACAGGTTGGCCGTATATTTCAGCTCATCCATTTTCAAAATCTCTGAATAACAAACACAATTCATTTATCCTAACGTTTACTTTTTTCAAATAGCAATACAAGTTACAAAATTATCAATGCTGAAATTTAAGTGAAATATGCTTCTTGAGATTTGTCACCGACGTTGAGCAATTAAAATTTCTAATAACTATAAATAAATTAAATAACTAATATAAATTTATGAAGTTCAAAATTGATTTTTTCCCACGCAAGAAAAATAAATGAGTGATATATTTGATAGAATGTTGGTACGGAATTGTGTTATTTATACGTATAAGTTGCAATAAACAAATAAAGTTTCAAATGTGTTTTTCTTTGAAGTGGCAAATAAACGGAGAAAAGATTTTTAATTTTTTTTGTAGCAGGAACAAGTTTTGAAACACACAAGATCAATTTAAGTTAAATATACTTAAACGTCTTATCCTAAAAAATGTTGTGTTATGATACGAAATAAATCCATTAATTAATTATAAAGCAATAGCCTGTTGCAGCAACAGAAGTGAAAATTTCAATCATTTGACCTTCAAGTTAAATGCCATTTATTAGTTTAGGTCTATCTAGTAGGTCTGAATGTCTATCCTTAAAGATTATTAATTATGTTAAAGTTTGATTACAAATTTATTCAATAACAAGAGAGCCTTTGGGCCTTAGGTCGCTCACCTGAGGCATGAGTGTATTCCAATATAAAGTCCTTAGGACATAATTTGAACAATCTTTGTAGAAGTCCATTAGATGATGGTACATTACAAATATCAAAGCTCTGGGCCTTGTGGTTTTTCACTTTTCCCTATATAACATTTATATATTACACTGAGAACCCCGCTTGACAGGGCCCTTTTGGCCCTAGGTTCATTATTTGAACAATCTTTGCAGGGGACCACTAGATTATGTTACTAGTATATACCAAATATCAAAGCTTTATATATTCCTTGTAGTTTTGACAAGAAATTCTTTATATTTTTTAATCGATAACCCCCCCCCTGGGGACCCTTTCCATCCTAGGGGCATTATTTGAACAATCTTTGTAGAGGACAACTAGATCATGTTACATACCAATTATCAAGGTTCTACGCTTTGTGGATTTTCTGACAAGAAGATTTCCCCATATTACTTTATATAAAACTGATGAGTCCCTAACAGGGTCCCTTTTAATCCTAGGGGCATAATTTGAACAATCTTTGTATTATTCTGGATTTTGACAAGAAGATTTTTAAAGAGTTCGCTATATAAGAAAGTGAGGAGGCTCTGGCAGAGCTCCTTTTGACCCTAACGTCATTATTTGAATAATAGTTGTAGAGGACCACTAGATGATGTAACATATCGAGGAAATTTTCTTTTTATTTCATGCTTTTTAAGTGATTTTAAGTATTTTTTACTGATTTTGCCGCGTAACGTCGCGCATTCTCCTTTGTGACGTCATCACATCATGACGTCACACCATCAATTTTGAAATATAGTTCTGTTAAATTTTTCTAATTTTGTTACATTTTTAATATTATGTATGTTGACATCGACTTTCTTTTCCTAAAGAAGCAAAATTTACGCATGACAGCATTTATTTCTGCCTGTTATTCCATTTAGTTATGATTTTCTTTTCATCCGTATTCAGATATAGTCCGGCTACAGTGAAAATTATATTATATTAATTTCACAACTGGTTTATCAGAATATAATCACCTGGTATATTACAATAAAATACTGGAAAGTATGAAATAAACAAAATATTCAAGCTGTAGGCCTTGTGGTTTTTGACAATAAGATTTTTTATAAATTTATTTCTCTTTTAAACGATAAGCCTGCTGACACGGCCCCTTAACATCCTAGGGGCATAATTTAGAGGGCCGCATATCAAATTTCAAGACTCTAAGCCTCGTATATTATGACAAGAAGATTTCCCACTTATAACTTTATATAAAACCGATAAGCATCCCCCCCTGGCAGGGCCCCTTTTGATCCAACGGGTATAATTTGATTAATCTTCGTAGAGAACCACAAGATGATGTTACATACCAAATATCAAAGCTGTATGACTTGTACATTATGACAAGTAGATTTTTAAGTTTTCCCTACATAACTTTTTATAAAACTGATGAGCTCCCTGGCGGGACCCCTTTTGACCAAACGGGCATTATTTTGACAATCTTTATAGAGGACCACTACATCATGTTACATACCAAATATCAAGGCTCTACACCTTCTGGTTTTTGACAAGTAGATTTTTGAAGATTTTGTAAAAAAACTTTTTTGGTTTCCATGGCAACCAGGGTTCTTCAAGAAATTTAATTCTTTTAACAACTTTGGTAGATCTTCATGCAATGAACATGCCTGCCAAGTTTCATTAAATTTGGCCAAGTATTGGAGAAGTATTGAATGAAAATGTTTACGCACGAACGAATGAACGACGGACGGCAGGAAACACGGCGCCACAAAAGCTTACATTGTCACTGCTAATAACAAATTTAAAGCCACTAATAGCAACAAGGGAACAACGCCCGATTTGTTTTTTAAATTATCTCTATAGGCAAACAAATAAACAGTTTTAACAAATCTTGAAAATGAAAAATCAAGAAAAAAATAGTTTTTCCATTTTTCATGATACTAGGTCTGTCTAGTCACACTTGTTGTTTTGTCAAAGAATGAATCATTTTCATAAATAAATGAGAAAGTTAAGACAAATATAGTCAAATTCAATCATTTGGCGGTCAAGGTCATGTAAAAGTTAAGGTCTTATCTAAATTAATCAACATTTCTGTTTGGGCACAAGTGTTGTTTTGTCCACATATGTTAACTCCTTAAATAAATATCACATTATGTCAAGTTAACCAAAATTCAATACTTTGACCTTGACGGTCAAGGTCATTAAAAGCCGAAAGTCAAGGTTAGTTGAACTTTTTAAAATGTCTAACCAAAAGGTTGTTTTGTCCAGCTATAAAAATAATCCATTGATTTATTACCAAGTTATTCATGAGTCAATGTCAATTTTAGTTTAAAGACGTTTTCGGTAGTTTTCTGTGCGCATCGTTATGCGCTTCCAAGAAAGATAATCACTTCAAATGAAGGTAAAGTTGAATAGTATTCGGATAAGTGTTTAAATTTCGGCTACAAGCAAATAATGAGTAAATAATACAGAATAGATATTTCTAAATGTTCAAAAGGAGATCGGTTCAAAAGGATAAGAGGTCATTTAGACAACATCACATAAAGGATTTCTCCAAGTATTAGTACGACAGCATTGATGAGAATTCTGCGCGCGTTACCCCACCCACTTGTGTGATAGTGACGAAAGTGCGTTGAGACTTGATTACTGGCAGACAACTGGGCAAAGAAGTTTAAAATGATATATTTTAAAAGTGTTGAATAAAAAACAAAATTAATATCCAAGAATTGTTCCGAATTTCATTATTTTCTTTGTGAATTTCTGAATACTTGCTTACTGTTCGGGTATATTAGTCGAGTGAAAAAAATAATATGGCCCTACAGTAGATATGTTTTAAAAAGATATTCAGTATCATTTACTTAATATAACATCAAAAGAAAAAGAAATTTTTATTACAACATGTTTTTGTTGTATATTTGACAATACATTTAGTATAACACTGATATTTCTTAAGAAAGCGTGGTAATTTAGACAGTTGGCATATGCGGTAACCATGGAAACTGCCCGTTAACAAAAAACTAACACTAACACGTCAACATATATATTTTATTTCTATTTTTGAATCCACCATCAAATGTTACTTGATATATCAATAATGTAGAAAATTCTATGAAAGAAATTTCTTTATAGCTTTAATTTTTTACAGAATTCATGTTTATTTTTCTCATTTTTTGTTTAGTTAAAAAGCATGAAAACTCATTTTTTAAAGAAATATGTTCAAATTATCGTTTTTTTTATACAGAACCCTAAGATAAAGCAAGCTTTGTATAAAATTATGTTTATTGTGAGTGTAATAAGCTATTTTATACATTATTATAACATAGTTTGGCTATTTTGACAATTTTGAGATATACGGTTACCATGGAAACTGCCATTTTTTCAAAAAATCCAACACGCCAACATATATTTTTCTTTTTCTTTTTGAATTTGTCATTAATTCTACACAACATACAAAAAAATTAGAAAATCCTATGAAACACTTTTTTCAATATCTCTAATTATTCTGAGAATTCATGTTCATTTTTCTCATTTTTTGTTCGGTTGAGGAACATGGAAAACTCATTTTTTAAAGAAATATGTTCAATATCATTTGTTTCATACAGAATCATTAGATAAGGTTATCTTTGCATAAAACAATGCTCGTTGTGTGTTTTAAGCTATCTTATACATTTTATATTCGTTATAACACAGTTAGGCTATTTTGACAGTTTTTAGATATACGGTTACCATGGAAACTGCCATTTTACAAGAAATCCAACACGTCAACATATATTTTTCTTTTTATTTTTAAATTCGTCATTAAATTTTACTCATCATACAAAAAAATTAGAAAATTCTATGAAAGGATTAATTTTTCATAAAACTGTAGAAAATGTCTTTAATATACACGAAGTTACCGAATTTGAAGTAATTGTGTTAAAAAATGACAGTCACTTCCGTACATAAATATCAAAACTATGACTTTGATGGTCAAGGTAATTTAAAGCTCAAGGTCAATTTCAATTGAACCTTAAGAGAACTTGTCCTAAATATTTCTTCGTTTAAGTATGAAGATAATCATTTGATTTACACAGTCAATTATAGCAAATATCGGAAAAATTCAAAAATTTAACCCCTAAGATCAGAGTAATGAAAGAGCCAATGTCAATTTAGTTCGATATACATGAAAGTCTTATCCTATAAATGGTTTTTAGTCATATTTAGTCAGGCCATTCAATAAAAATTAAAGCCAGCTACAGCTAAAAATACGAAAACTTCAATAATTTGACCTTCAATTTCAAAGTCATTAATGAGTGAAGATCAAGATCTGTCTTGTTTAATTGAAATTCTATTTTAAAAGATTATTATGTTCAAGTTTGAAGACAATTTATTAAAAAATATCAAGAACTTAAGTTAAGGTTAGATTGGTCTACTTTAAGGTCTTGTCAAAATGGTTGTTGTGGACAAGAATGAAGAAAATACACCAATGAAGAACTTACAAGCAAATTCGTTGAATTAATATCTCCCACAGAGTACTGGTTATTACTTACATAACAACTGGAGACATAAGGCTCTATTTATATATTTATCATAACATAAATAATAATTGTACATGACAAACGTTCAGGGCAATAACAGAGGCCATAACTCCGTGTTAAAGAGTTTTATCAGTACACACTTGAACTGAAGTTGACATTAATCCATGAATGACTATATCATGCAATGTTTTCTGTTAAAAAATAACTTGATTTTTTTATTTCTTTGTAATTTACTTAAGAAAATCAAACTTAGCATTTGCTTGAATTGGCTTGTTTTTGTTTTGCTATAATTGGCTATAACTTTGCAATTAAAAACTAGATTGTCTTCAAACTTGGTGAGGAACTTCCAAGCGGTTCGATAACATTTGACATGGACTTTTAATTTGTATTGATTGGCATTGTCAAATTACTCAATTTGCTTTAATAGTCTTATCTAAGAAGTATATTGGCAAGTTTTATTTGTACTTGAACAAAACATCACTTACTACAATTTCGACAATTTGAATTCTTGATATTATTTGAATATTAGTTTTTAATGACATTTGACAGTTGCTGTCAAAGTCAAAAAAAAGTTTGCTTGAAGTTTGACCTTGAAGGTCAAATTATTTGTCACTGATTATTGCTATAATTAGGTGTAACTTAATTAATCAACGGAATATTTTTATACTTGGCCAAAACAATCTTTCAGACCAGACATTGTAAAAATGTTGAACTGACCTTAACCTTGAGCTTAAAAACATTAAAAATGTGGCTTAAGTATTGACTTATAATAAAGCTGTTATAATTGTGTTATTTATGTACGAATTTGATTCATATGTGGACAAGACAACACTTGTGACGAAACAGACATTTGGAATAAATTAGATATGACCTTAACCGATAAATGAAATCGACCGTCAAATGATTAAATTGTAAAGTTATACAAATCTTCACTGACAAAAATGGCTGGACTGGAAAGACAGAAAGACGATGACTAAAATACCTGTACAGTATAAGTCTTGACTACTTTGCAGAATGTATCAGCTATTGTGTTAGCAGGAAAAACTTAAATAACTTACGGGCCAAAACGCCATCTTTATTCTAGGGTCATAACTTAGCCATAATCATTGAAAGGAAAAAAAATGTGCAACATGTGCACTGTAAAATGTCTTTGAAATTGTATTTGTAGTAAAAGAGAAGTAGTAGTCCGGATAACCTTAAAGATAAAAACCACTAATACAACTGGAAGATACCCACTACATGTATATGCATGACTAGCCGTCGTATAGATCATTTCCATTTATAAAATTGCACTAGACATTTTGTGGAGCAGACAGGACAAGTTTGGTGACAGTAGGACAGATGGACAGACGGACAGACATACCACCTGTGTTTTTGAAATTTGAAGCAGTTACCCTTAATAGTTTTTAAAATATTGCGAAAAGCCTACTGGTAGCGTTAGAAAATTTAATATACGAGTACTTTTAATGTATGACGTTATGACGACGTTTCCTGAAAGTAAAACTGTATAATATTATACGAGGGGCGTTCAATACAGTATATTCATGGACTAATGTCCTCAGTTTTCATTTCAGAAGCAATTTTAATTGAAAGTATCAATTGATAGCGTTGTTATTCCTTTTCAAAACAATGAAATTCAAATTGATAATTACGCAACTTTAAGACTGCCAGCCATTTTCATAACCATGGTAACGCGCCATGTTAACAATATTTCCGTTGTGACAACATCACAGAATTGACGTCAGAAATGATGTCACACGAAAATCTAGGAACCAGGACAATTATAAAATTGTGCTAGGATCTTGGGAAAACATCGACTGACTTATTTACTGCTGCAAAAGTCGAAAGAAGACATCTGTAAGCTGTGTACTTGTTTTTAAATGGCATAAAACGTTTCTCTGAAGGTCGAGCAAGTATTCAGGACGACACAAGATCAGGCAGGAAGTTGCACGTTAATGAATCACACTTAACGTCAATTAAGAAAGCGTTAGAGTTTGATCGCCGTGTGACAGTAAGGGTGTTGTCGGAGATTGCCGGCTTGGGTGTAGGTGTACATAACAGTTAAAGATGCGAAAGGTACAATTCATATTTTTACATTAATTAATGTATGTATTACGGGGAAACGGGTCCGTGTGCGTTGGATTCCACGCCTCTTGATAGATGTACAGTTGCGAATTCAACTGAATTTCTTCAAAGATAACGACGGCAGGGTGAAAATTTCCTCTACTGCATTATCACTACGTGACCTTATACATGCTCTACGGAAAGAGCAGCCCGAAACAGAATAAGACAAGTTTCTACTTCACAAGGATAACGGTAAGGAACAGATCTTCTGGGTTTCGAGCTTATTAAGCATCCGATCTGCTCAACTGACTTAGCGCCTTTTGATTTTGCCGTATTTCCAACGATCAAATCGAATATAAAAGGTAATAAATTTGAATAATTTAAACAGCCACAGAACACAAGAATTGATATTATCAAATGGATCAAAAGAGGTACGAAAACATTTTTAATCAGTGGATTTATCGACATCGGAGATGTATTGACTGTAACGGACGCTATTTTGAGAAGTATTAAGCGATTAACGAAACGTCAGAAATCGAAGTAACGCCCAGTGACGTCGCTGACGTCGGGAAGCACCATCGTGACCTGGGGCGCTGAGAGTCGGGTGACATTGCCTTATACGCCGTCAAATACAGACAGTTTGTCATACGCAATTGAAATTTAATGTAAAAGTGTATATTAAATTGCCGTTTCCGGTCATATAATTTTTTATGATTTATGTTTGCGTAACAAAGAAAGTTATAAGCACAGTCTACAAATATACTGAACGCCCCTCGTATAATTATTGATGTTTTCAATTGATATACTGCTCATAATTTTCATAATTGTTTTCAAATCAATCAAGAATTTGTTAAAATAATTGCCTATCGACTGCGTAGATGTTGAGTTTAGAAATTGAGTTCATTTACCGAAACACGAAGGGTCGTTTAAACCCTACAAGAAAATATTATGTCATTGCTAACATTTCTATATGACTTTGCATGGAAAACTAAGAACAAACATATGCAAGTTAACCATTTTTTAAAGATATTTTATGTTTGTTAAAAATTATTTTGCAGATGGGGGATGGGTAACTTTCGGTTATTTGTAGCATGTTGTTATTCTAAGTAAAGTGAAAAAAGATGCATGCAATCTGTAAAAATCCAAACATTTGTCTGTAATTGTATTCAGTTTATAAATAAGTTTGGATTTATCCACTTTCTTTCTAAAAAAAAGAAGTAATATTTGTTTGGTTTTTTTTCACAAAAAGACATTTTCCGGAGTAATTTTAGTAGCCTCCATTTTAAGGTCACTTCCGTTTTCTATGGCCACGTGAAGCGTGTGAAGGCAGTGATTTGAGTTTGAATAATCAAAACATTGTCAGAAGTTTGAGCTAAGCATTATTGGTGGTCTCGTTATTTTAAACAAAACTTAACAATTGTTATTAATATATAAGGCCAATTAGCACGAAGAAAAAGCAACGGCAGCTGTTGTGTAGTTGTAAGCATACTGGACCGGCAATCCAGAGAGCCGTGTTTCGAGTCCCGGCTGCGTCGTGCCGATCTTTCGTGCGATTTTTCTATGTATAATTTCCCGCTCATGACTTTCTTTTATATATATCGTTTTAATGTTAGAATCCCGACTTTTATAATGTTTGTTTTTCAAAAACATTGACCCTTTACCTCATTTATACGCGAATCAACGCACTTTCGACCCCACCCCTTTGCCCTTTGAGGCCTCAAATAATGAAAAAATAACTTATTTAGGCCCAAGCACTTGTTTTTGTTTGAGGATATTGCTACAAAAGTGATCACTTTTTTTCTGCGCCGGTCCCTATAAAGATTCATCAGGGGGATGCCAGAGGGGAATTTTGTGATGTTTTGCTACAAACTAGTACCAAATATCTTAGGTTTAGACATTATTTTCATGGCAGAAGATTTATATTATTTCCTTAGATACCGGCTCTAGGCCATGCTCTTTGACAGTAGAAGATTTTTAAGTTTATAGTATAGGTAAATAATTATAATCAATGACCCCCGGGACGGGGACAATTTAGACCCAATCGCTATAATTTGAACAATCTTGGTAAAGGTGTAATACACAATGTTTCATGCCTAATATCTAACCTCTAGCCTTTGTCAAAACAGAAAAGATGATTTTATTTTTAAAGTTTTTACTATATACATAAAAGGAAAATCAATGACACCCTGGAAGAAGGCAGCTCTACGACAGGGTTGGGGCTGTCGTACGACGTTTCTGTGACGTCAATACTGGCGATCACTGTATACATGTATACATGCTCAGCACATTATTTTTTTGAAATAACTTTTTCAGAATAAAAAAAACATATTTCAATTGTTTTTTGTTTGTTTAATGTCAAACGCTTATATATGGGCTTTATACATGCGCTCTAAGTATAGAAAGAAACAGAATATACAAAGCTTATACCCTATAAAAATGTCTAAAATATCGTTCATTTGGAGCAAATATGCCCTTACGGTCATACTCTATTCTATTAATAATGAGTTCCAAAGATTTCTTCGGAAAATAGAATAAAAAATAAATTTACTCACATCTTTTTTATTTCACATTTGGAAAAATCATAATATTTTTACTAGATTTTACATAAATAGATATTTCTTTGAAGAAAACCCATATGGTATAAAATAAAGGACACCGGAAAGTTACCGTGGTCATGACTCCGGAAAAACAATTTTAAAAAGAAAAAAAATAGTCAATAGAATATAAAAAAGTTCAAAAAGACAAGGCGACATTAACTAAAAGTTACCGTGGATGAAAATCACTAATGTTTAAGTTATCAAATTTTATGATAAACTGCAATATACAGTGTAGATATAATATTTCAGTCTGCACAATTTGCATGGTGTATTAATTATGCATTTTAATTCTTAAAAAAATCTAGAATCCGAACTGTAACTACGTAATTTGCAATCCCGGGGTGTGGAGTTATTTAGTATACTACAACTACATGAGATATACGTATATATATATAGTAGCCTGGGATTCAGACGTTGATATATTTTTTGCTTATTCATAACTTACGCGCTATTTCATACTCGATCGTCATAGATAACACAACATCTCTGGTTTTGATAGTATCAATATATGTCGATTTGCCGACAAGAAGCACATAAAAAAATCGACAGACTGGCCCCCCACCCCCCCCCCCCCCCCAACGTTGCAGGGCCAATTTAACCCAAGGGCTTTTTATTTGCACAAACTTGGTAGACACCCATAAGAAGATGTTTCATGCTAAACATCTAAGCTGTAGCTCATTGGGCTTTTTAAAAGAAGATTTTTTTTAAAGTTTTTACTATACACATATAGTTAAAAACAATGACAACCCTGGGGCCGGGCCAGTTTTGACCCCAGGGCTTTTATTTGAACAAACTTTGTAAACACTTACTAGAAGATGTTTCATGCTAAATATCTAAACTCTAGCTATTTGGGTTTTTTCAAAGAAGATTTTAAGTTTTTGCTATACACATATAAAGAAAATCAATGACCCCCGGGGCGGGGCCAATTTTGACCCCAGGTCTTTTATTTGAACAAACTTTGTAGACACCTATTAGAACATGTTTGATGCTAAATATCTTAGCCATAGCTCTTTGAGTTCTTTAAAAGAAGATTTTAAGTTTTTACTATATGCATATAGGGAAAATCAATGAACCCCCGGGGTGGGGGCCAATTTTGACCCTAGGGCTTTTATTTGAACAAACTTGGTAGACACTTATTAGAACATGTTTCATGCTAAATATCTTAGCTCTAACTCTTTTGGTTCTTTAAAAGAAGATTTTTTAAGTTTTTACTATATGCATATAGGGAAAATCAATGACCCCCTGGGGCGGGGCCAATTTTGACCCCAGGGCTTTTATTTGAACAAACTTGGTAGACACCTATTAGAACATGTTTGATGCTCAATATCTTAGCCATAGCTCTTTGAGTTCTTTAAAAGACAATTTTTTAAGTTTTTACTATATGCATATAGGGAAAATAAATGACCAACCGGGGCGGGGCCAATTTTGACCCCAGGGCTTTTATTTGAACAAACTTGGTAGACACTCACTAGAAGATGTTTCATGCCAAATATCTAAGCTCTAGCTCTTATGATTTTTTAAAAGAAGATATTTAAAGATTTTTCTTTTGGTTGCCATGGCAACCAGAGTTCTGCATGGAATTAAATTCTTTGAACAATTTTTAAAGGTGACCACCAAAGGAACATTCCTGTGAAGTTTGGATGAAATTGGCTTGGTGGTTTATGAGGAGATGTCATTTAAAGTAAAAGTTTACGGACGGACGACAGACGGACGACGGACGGACGCCGGACGAAAAGCGATCACAAAAGCTCACCCTGTCACTTTGTGACAGGTGAGCTAACAACAACAAAAAAGCTACATTTTAAAGTTAAATATTTCATATAAATTACAAGTTGGAACAAAACAAAAACAGCGTGTTACGTTTCAATTTAAAAGCAGTGCGCTTAATATAACTTTACGAAAATATGTCAAAACAGCAATTCATTATTTCGATACTTTAGCAATAGTAAATCTATAACATTAATTATGTATATTTATTTCAAACAACGAGAAGGAACAGAACTAGTAAGAAATCTTGTTTGTACTGAATTCCTCGGAAAATGGGTAAAAATGTGCGCCACACGTTATACTAGAAACATTGGGTGCCATTTAAGTAATTTATATGTACAAATCATTGGTTTTATCATGATAGCTAGTACTTTAAACATAATTTTGGCGTTTCTTAAAAACAGCTACAATTGTTTCTAACGCGCAAAAATCCTTTCATAAAGGCCCATAAAGTCCTAGAAATACTTTTTTTAAGCTTTATATTTATATATATATATATATTTTTTTTTTTATTTTTATTTCCATTATCATTAACCTGAACTATCGTTTGCTTCTGTTAATTTTTGCCAATCGAGTACGGTGTTAATGATTTAGTAATTTGTATGAAAGTCAAAATTTTGCTACAATAATAATTTTAATACTTTCACATTCACCACTACTTTCTCAAGAAATACAGACAAAACAAAAAGGTAAGTCTGCACAAACTGCATGATATATTAATTATGTATTTCAATTATTTTTAAGACTTGAAAAAAAAATAGAATCCGAACTGTATTTACAATGCCGGGAGTAGGGAATTATTTAGAATACTACATGAAATATATGTATAAATACATATAAACAATTAATATAATTCCGAAAAAACACTAACAAACAAATATACATGACACTTTAAAGTGAAATATTTCATTAAGATTACAAATTGGAACAGAATACAAAACAGCGTGTTCCGTTTCAATTAAAAAAGCAAAATAAACAAAAAAATCAAAACAGCAATTCATTATTTCGATGCATTGGCAATGGTATATCTATAATATACATGTATATTATATTTTTTTGTTTCAAACAACGAGCAATACAAGGGACTAGTTAAAGTGTGTACCGTATTTCTCGGAAAATACTATGAAAAATGGCTATACTCGAATGCTTTCGACAATCATAATTCAGGTTGTTTTTTTAATTTTATATATAATGTAGGTAGCTTGTTTAGTCACGGGTACTCTGCACCTTATCTCGTTAAAATCAGTTGAGTAACAGCAAAGTTTGAAAAAAATGTGCGTGTTCCTTACGTGGTGTAACTACTTTCAATCCGTATTAACTCCGAGGTTATTATAGATAAAAGCCGTGACGTTCCGATTTATCGCCACACGATTTATTTGAAAAGTCCGGTGCTATTTGAAAATTGACAGTTAGCTTTTAATTTACTATTAAAGTACTATAAACATACTTTTTGGCGTTTCTTAAAAATGCTTTTGATTTTTTAGTTTTCTGTTTTAATTTCCAAAAGTGGCTGATCGGTCGTTTCCATCTTTTGCGTCTGTTAATTTTTGGAAATTTAGTTGTGATAGTTATTTAGTATTTTGTTTAAAAGTCAAATTTGTTGACATTTTTGGTTAATAATTTTACATTCACCGCTTCAAGTCATAAGCGGTTGCATGCTTTAAAATAGTTATTTAAACGTTATAAAACCCGTGTTCGCTCTGGTAAAAAGAAACTCGCTTCTGAGACATGATATGCCTTTAGCATTCAGTACAGACCCGGCATTAAGGGTGTAACCTAGTATTTTAAGGGGTGAATCGAGTTCAGAAAATATATGCTGTTTTTCTCACTAAAATATTCTATGAATGACATTAAAAATTATTTATTCGTTTTATAATAATCATGTAAATTTATCTGTTTGATTTAATTTAAATTCCATCAATACTTTTAGTACTTTGATTTCATATGTGACGTCAAAGCGCGCACTGACTAGGCTGTGTCTCGCGTGAATTATTGTCTACGACAAAGGCTACGACGACGCAGAAACACAACGTCTGCGACACGTTTCATAAAACGGTCGTACGACATTGTCGCAGACGTACGACGCCGACAAGAAATTGTCGTAGACTACGACACGTTGATAAAACGGCCCCTGGGCCATAGGAATACGTAGTTTATAAACATTATCAAAATACGCAAATACCTTTCTTTTCGTTCGCCACGTTCGCCAACCTGTTCATCAGATAAGACTTTCCTGTCCTATATTGGCCAATTACAACAACAACAGTTACAGGTTCAGATATACAACTTATCTGTGCCATACCATCTTCTGAACTATTTTGGACCCAATGGAAATAATTTCTAAACAGCTCGCCCTCTATGTCCATGCTTCCATTCTCTGAATAACAAACACAATTCATTTATCAATTAATTTTGCATAAACATTTTCATTTGTCTTCCAAATATAAAAACAACTTTTAAAATTATCAAAGCTGACATTTAAATGAAATAGGCTTAAGATTTGTCACCGATGTTTGAGCTGTAAAAATTTCTAATAACTATAAATAATTAATATAAATTTAAAAAGTTTCAAAATTGATTTTTACGACGCAAGAAAAATAGATGAGTGATATATTTGATATCATGTTAGTAAGGAATTGTGTAATATTATATGTTATTTTGGTTTTGGAGTGATATATGTGGATATATTACCTGTTAAGATTTTATATCACCCGAGCCGTTAGGCGAGGGTGATATTTTATCTTGGCAGGTAATATATCCACATATATCACTCCAAAACCAAAATGATAATTTTATTACCCTTCCCCTGCCGAGTTTAGACGATTTTTTAAAAAAATCATTGCTGTTTCAAATGAAACGTCGAAATAAGATTCCCTTTAGGATACCTCTTCGTCACAACATGACGTCACATAAATACATGACGTATTTTTCCCGTACCTTACGAAAGTAAAAAAGAGAAAAGGAGTAGTCTGTTGAACGCACTTTTTTGTAATTAATATCAAGCTTTCACAAGGTCATATTTGTTTTCGATACTGATGGTTATATGTATCATTACTCTACTTTGGTAAATATTTATCATTTGACAGTTAAAAAGTGCTTTTAAATCGGAATTTACACCGCGTATAATCGAACCGTACGCGCATCACCTCAGCGCATATTGTTTACAACGTTGGGTACCAAACGGGGAAATTTAGTGTGTATATTACCCGTCTGGCTCGGTTATATCAATTTCTTTCGGGTGATCAATATCCAATCAAAAAGGCGGAAAAAATCTGGAAGGGTAATAAATATGTATAAGTTGCAATAAACATATTTAGTGGCAGATAAACGGAAAAAAAAAGATTTTTTCAACAGGAATAAGTTTTAAAACACTCAAATTCTGACTTTTTAGTAACCTTCTCCAGGTCAATTATGTTAAGGTCTTTTTGCACTTTGCTTATTCAGCTTTTATTTTTGTCTGATTGTTTTCATGTTTGAGAGATTGATAACTTGTCTTCTTCTTTTGGATTGAGTTAGAGGTTATTGGATCAAGTCACCTGTGCTTAAAATATTTTTTTACACTTTCGCCTATACAGCCTTTATTTATGGACAGATGTTTTTCATATTGACATGAAGATAATTTGCATAGTATTTCTCCTTTTGATTTAGTAAGAGGTCAGTGGGTCAAGGTCACGTGAATGTGCCAATAATAGATTTCTGAACATTTGTTTATACAGTCTTTTTTGATTTATGTATTTCATATTTGAAAAGTATATATATTGCATGGTCTTCATCCTTTGGATTGAGTTAGTGGTCAGTTTAATCAAGGTCACCTGATCTAAATATAGATTTTTACACTCTTGTCTATGTAGCCTATATCTTTAGACAGACGTCTTTCATATTTTGCAGACCGATAATAAACATGATGGCTTTCCTTTCGATTGAATTATGAATCAGTGGGTCAAGTTTTAGAGTGCCAAGAATAGATTTCTACACATTTACTTATACAGCCTTAGGCAGCACACCACACTAAATGAAGCCGCAGCTTCGAATGGCCAGGGAGGATTTCATGGATATAGTGACTATTGTGACCGAGACAAGGCCAATATATTGAACACGCAGTTCCAATCAGTTTTCTCCAGTGCCTCTCCACTGTCTCTAAAACAAACTTGCATGCAAAAACTTTATTACCTTGACCCCAAAAAATACTGTAAATACCCTCAAATGGATGATATATCTGTCAGCAAAAATGGGGTGCTGAAACTTCTTGCCAACCTAAAGATAGATAAAGCTGCAGGCCCAGACCTTGTTCGGCCGGTTGTCCTCAAAGAACTGAGGAATGAAATCACAGATATTATCACAATCCTATTCCAAAAATCTTTATCTTCTGATACAATTCCCTCTGACTGGACCAAAGCCTACGTTTGCCCTATTTACAAAAAAGGTGACAGCACAGATCCAGCCAACTATCGACCGATTTCATTAACATGTATCCTTTGCAAAACGCTTGAACACATTGTCGCCTCACATCTCTCTTCACACTTCAGTAACCACAACATTCTCTTCGACCTTCAACATGGCTTTAGGGAGAAACGCTCCTGTGAAACACAGCTTATTGAACTAACAGACTCCCTTGTCAACAACATCTCAGCAGGGAAACAAACAGATCTTATTCTCCTTGACTTTAGTAAAGCCTTTGATAAAGTAAATCATCGTAAACTTCTCCTTACCCTCCAAGAAAACGGTGTCTCCACACAAATTCTCAATTGGACACGTTCCTTCCTGACAGGTCGGAGCCAAACTGTTGTACTGGAAGATGAACACTCTACAGAAGTCCCTGTAAACTCTGGTGTCCCCCAAGGCTCCGTCCTCGGCCCACTCTGCTTCCTGATCTACATTAATGAACTTCCATCTTTCTGTCTCCAAGTCCCAAATTCGCCTCTTTGCTGATGACACTGTGGTTTACATTACTATAAACTCGTCTTCAGACTCACAATCCCTCCAGGAGGATCTTGATAAGATGCAAATATGGGAAAGGGAGTGGACATGGAATTCAACCCCTCAAATGTCAAGTCCTTCACATCACTAAAAACAAAAAGTCATCAACAACAAGTACTTCCTTCATGGCCAAGCTTTAACATCAGTTCCTAGCTCAAAATACCTTGCCTTGACTTGTCCAGCAGACCTGAACTACAACACACATATCTCAAGAATTACATCAAATGCAAACAAACCCTAGGATTCATAAAACGAAATATCAATACAAAAAATGAAAAAGTAAAAACAACTAGCTATATAAATCCCTAGTAAGACCCCAGTTAGAATACGCATCAACTGTTTGGAGCCCTACACACAATCAAACATCCAAAAAATAGAGAAAGTCCAAAGACGAGCGATACGCTGGGTAAAACAGGATTACTCCCTTTGTCATCAGTTACAGCCATGCAGAAAGATCTTGGCTGGCGTTCTCTCGAGCATCGCAGACTAGACTTTAGACTTATTATGTTTTTAAAATTTACCATAACCTAGTAGCCATTAGCCTTCCCACCTACATTAAAACTCCATCTAGGCTTACTAGACATATGCATCCCTCTCTCTTAGGAAAATACAGGTTACATCAGACTACCATAAGTTCTCCTTCTTCCCACTGTATCACACTTTGGAACCAGCTCCCAAGGAACATTGTCACCCTGCCTGATCTAGATCAATACAAACAGGCAGTGGTTAAGATACAGTATTAGTTGACTTGTTGTGTTTTTACTTTTAAATCTTTCTTTCACCCTTACTAACAAAAATATTTTAACAATGACTAGAAGTTTTCAATGTCTCTCACTGTCCTGATCATGTTCATTTTCAGGTTTTTACTTTCTCTCACACCTTTTACTAACACACCGACGCGCACAATTTCCTGCCTATAACACTCGCGAGAGGGGTTGGCAGTATTCAGAGATAGATAGATAGATTTAAATGACTGGTTGTCTTTAAAATGCATTTTCAGCATGAAATTTGTTTTTGTGACATGTAATATGATCATTGGCAAATTCGAAAACATGGTTAGAAATCACATGCTGATAATTATTGATGTCAAGGTCGCCATTGTTTGTAAACATTGCTTTTAAACAGCATGCTCGGTGAAAACAAGTAATTTAACAGGGGGGTACAAACTTTCAGCAATAGCAAAAAATCTACAAGGCCAAGCACCTATTTCTTTGTGATATTTTGCATTCATAGGGAGTTGCTAAAGCAGTGACAGAGTTTTTGTAGACCGTATATTTGCAGATATTTTTTGCCGGAGGGACGAAAAATGTTGTTTTGGGTCTCGGACCACTATAGATTTTTGGCTTTTACGGAATGAATTGGATTTTTTAACTGCCTGACTGTTGCACATGGGATGATTTCATTACAGATTTGCAATGGTATGACATATATGTTCTTAATAAAATGTGTTTTCTTTTTCCAGGTTGTGTAGTTTGGGATCAGATTTATCAGACATATTGCTTGTAGGACATTGACGGCAGAAACTTGAAATTTAGTGTGGAGTGCTACCTTATACATTTTTCTAACGCTTTCAGTGGTATTTTCGCAATAACTTTAAAACTACCGAAAAGAACCGAAAGTATATATAATGTACATACAAATAAGGAAATATAAATAAATACAGATGCCATTGTTTGATATAATATTTACAATACAATCAGTCTAAAACAACAGATTTTGTTAATAATCCAACGAAATCTGATTTTTTTTCAAACTATTCAAGTTTTATAATATTTTTTTTTACAATCGCTGTTATCATTATATATTATTATCTTTTTTCTTTTTATTCTCCGCCTCTCTAAAAAAATCGATAAAAATTGTTAAATTGCTCGTTTGGGCATCGGTTTTATTTTTTGTAAGTACTCAATTTTACAGGCGCAGTGCAGGTGCAACGTGTGCTTACTGGTAAGTAATACATGCACGTTCTAAGTAGTTTAGAAAAACGCTTTAATTCATAGTCATTGACATTTGCAGCAGTTATAAGGATTTTTTGGTATTTTGAAATGCCGAAACTGTCAAAGCAAGAAAGAGCAAGAGCGATTTGTCTAAATGAAGGTAATGCGAGTTACAATGTATAATGTTGCCAGTCATGATTATAATTTCGTTTTCGATCAGACTTTAAAAAGAGAATTTTAATATAACTTAGGCCATTTTCGGGAGCATGCAAATTTTGTTCATTTTCAGGTTGCAAGAATGCAGAACGTGACCACACATCAGTAATACGTCTGATAAGATTACTGACCATGACTTTCATTAAATCAGTAATTGTATTTATCCGATAAATTTTGCAACTTTTTAAGGTTTGGGCTGCATCAAAAAGAATCTTTAAAATACGGAGATGTCTGTTGTTTCTTTTCCACCTAACACAGTCTGATATATTTCTTTAACCGCTCTGAAAATTTCATTAAATTATCCTTAAAAATATTGCGAAAAGGCTACTGGTAGCGTTAGAAAAGTTTATTTTAAAAGTGTATATACGAGGGGGCGTTCAATATATTCGTGGACTTATGTCCTTACTTTTTTTCTTCATTTCAGAAGCAATTTTAATTTAAAGTATTAATTGATAGCGTTGTTATTCCTTTTCAAAACAATAAAATTCAATTTTCATATCCATGGTAACGCACCAGCGCCCCAGTACAAATTTTCGCAATGAACTTATTTTTAAAGATCCTGTATGGTGTTATTAAAGTTGTAACCACTATTAAGTGAAATTTTATATGCATGTATGTAGATAATTATGATTCTAAAACAATTTTCAAACATCGAAGTATATGTAAAATATGTACTGCAAATATTTGTTCACATTATATGTAATCATTAAAATATATGTATATATTTCTTATTGAAAGATTTGACTTAAACTTTATCGAAAATAAATTTCTAATTACCTCCCTTTATTAACATGAATTTTCCATTTGGTAACATCTTTACAAATAATGTTTTTTGGAACTTACAATATTGTTAAATCTCCATTTGAGCATTAGATTTATTTTATAAAACCATGACAACATATTTAGGCGTGTAAACTTATTACTGTCTTAATAAGATAATTTGTTAAAGGTTCGGGAAAGTAATGTATGACGTTATGACGACGTTTTCTGAAAAGATGACGTCATTTGGACGTTGAAGTTTGAATAAACAACATTTCCGTTCAAACTCCTCACAGTGATTACCTCCCTTGGCAGAATTGTAATCACTGCCTTCACAGACGTCACATGATGATGAAAGTCACATGACGTAACGTCGAAATTCAAATGTAAATATCGACCGTTACATAGAAAATCTAACGTCATTTTTCTCTTTCTGTTTTATTTTTAACTTTTTGTACCTACGCCCGTTATATTTCCTCAAAAAATTATCAAAACCGTGTTTACTTTTTAAAATAAATATAAAAATTGAAAAAATTCATATCGTCAAAAATCTTGACGAAAATGTTGTGATGGCAGAGATCTAATCCTGCTGTAAGGGGAGATCACTGCGTAGGAGATTGATTTCCGTTGTGAGAACATCAACAGAATTGACGTCAGAAATGATGTCACACGAAAATCTAGAAACCAGGACAATTATCAAATTGTGCTAGGATCTTGGGAGAACATCGACTGACACTTGTTAAAGATCCATAGGTTCATGTAATTGCGGTTATATACCACACTTTAGTGACATTATATATATATAATATATATATATATATATATATATATATATATATATATGCTTCTAAAAAATTTTCAAACAGCGAATACTTTATAGAAAATAATTTTATTACCTCCCTTTATTTACATGAAATGTTTAATTTCGGTAATATCTTTATAAATAATGTTTTTTGGAACTTACAAAATTGATAAATCTTAATTTGAGCATCATATTTATGATATAAAATGATAAAAAAAAATGTGTTACAAGATCTTTAAATGCTGCAAAAAGTCGAAGGAAGACATGTGTTTGCCGTGTGTTTGTTTAAACGTTTCTCTGAAGGTCGAGCAAGTATTCAGGACGACACAAGATCAGGCAGGAATGCGCACGTTAATGAATCACACTTAACGTCAATTAAGGAAGCGTTAGAGTTTGAAAGCCGTGTGACAGTTATGGAGTTATCGAAGATTGCCGGCTTGAGTGTAGGCACTGTACATAAAAGTTGAAGGTGCGAAAGGTTCAATTGATAATTTTTACATACATTGATGTATGTATTACGGGGAAACTATCAAAATTGTAATAAACTGCTAGTTTTCAAGATAATGATAAGATATGTACAGAACCCCAATTATTTTTAGACTTTTTATATTCTTATTTAATTTTTTGTTTATTTTAGATCTATTATTTCATTTAAATACACTTATTTTATTATATTACACTTTTTTGAAAATAATTACACTCATCAAATTATGTTGTTTTACACTCCCAAATTGTAAATTGTATTACTTTCATTGGTACTTTTACAATGGTATTGTATTGTATTTTTTAATATTTTCTTTCCATTAAAAAGAGCAATGCTTGTTGGATGTCACGCCTCTTTATAGATGTATAGATGGAAAGACCAGTTGCGGATTCAGCAGAATTTCTGCAAAGATATCGGTGACAGGGTGAAAATTTCCTCGACTATTATCACAAGTTATTACAACGTGACTACGGAAAGAACGACTCGAAACAGAATTATACAAGCTCTTCTCCACGGCTCACACTGGGGTTTGAGCTTATTAAGCATTCACCCCGCTCACCTGACTTAGCGCCTTTTGATAACGATCAAATCGAATATTAAAGGTTATAAATATGAATAATTTAAACAGCCACAGAACACAGCTTTTTTAAAATGTTTAATGAGAGGAAGCACGCTTCACAGGCCACAAATTACAAAATACTAGAAACTTTGTTTCCCAAACTCCTTAAGATTATTTTAGAATTGAGACAAATACATTATACGTTTCAAAAGATCCTGTCATATCCTTTTATTATTTTTAGAATGGCCAGTGACTTTCCGTGATTTCAGTTTGTAATTTAATAGTGACCATTGATAATGCTACATGTATTTAGTTTACCCCTATGTATTTAACAGGAAGTCAAACCATTCTCCGGAAAAAAAGACATTGGCACCCACTATAGCTTAAACCCATGTGCGATATCTGACTATAATGGCGCACCGGTTATTTCATTATTAAAATATAACTTTTAATGGGGTTATAAGCGTTACAAACCCGGTTTCATTAAATATTATAGGGAAATGAAAAAAACAAAAACAACAACAAACAAAAAACAAAAACATGAACTCTCTATCTCAAGTGATTGCTTGAGGTTAAATGAACGTTGATATAAAATGATAAATAAAACTGCCCGCATTATTTAAACGTGCTCGTAAAAAGTAAATTTATACCTGTTGATCCATTATTCATCATGATTGTTGCATGAAAATTGTTACTTGTCCAAAGGTAAGCTGAAATACACAATTGAAAAGCTATTAATATCTTTTTATACAAATTAGATTACTTTTTGTGTGAAGCAATGATACTTTAATATCCTGAATTCATGAACATATATTTATTGAACTTGGACTCTGTGGTCATCATAGCTTACAACGGTAGTCTTTATATAGACGCTTTCATATGACTATAGATAGCAAAACGTTATTAGAACACCTAATGTGTCACAGCTGTGAGAAACACATATTTCTATAGGGTTAACGTGAAAGATCATGCTTGAAAAAAAAACCAATATCATTATGGCATTAAACCATGATGAGAACTTTTAGAATTAACACAGAACAAACATTTTAGAACATATATTTTATTTTAGACTTGTACATAGTACATCGCCATGCAAATAGACAAACAAAACAATTATCACGGCACGTGGTCATGATAAAACAAAATACAATATGATACTTAATTAGGTACAAATGTAATAGAAAATACATTTGTTTACAATGAGAATGTTAAGATATGATATAACATAATATTTTCTCAAATAAAACAGTACTATAAATCCTACTGGCAACCTCACTGGATAGTGTATACCATATTTTACCCTAAAACTACCCCCCCCCCCCCCCGATAAGGGCGAAGGATATGGATATATGTTAACCAGCAGCAAAACTTTAAACTTACCTTTACAGTTTCATTTATAGAGAAATAGGAAATCTTTCACAGTATCATTAAAAAGTTATGCATGGATATATACAAATATCATAATTATGAAAGTGAATATACCTCAATAAAGAACAATGCATGATAACACAGACAAATACAAAAATACAATGTTATAAATAAAGATTGGGAAATTACGTTTTTAATTCCTAGAGGATATTTAAAAAGTCAAATATTTCAGGGTGTATTTCTGATCGCCAAACTTTCCTTAATGTATCTTGCTAAATTCATCAATAAAAGCTTGTAAATTTGAATGACGATGGTTCAAAATAAAAATACATTTTTTTTATTTATACCTTACGGATATTTGTGTAACAAGGACAAACCAGAATAAAATGATATTCATCTTTGATATCAATAGTATTACAACATTGACAATATCTCATGTTTCGTACTAATATATATATACACGTTTGTATCCTAAGAGAATGGGCAGATACTAGTAGTCTAATTCAGGAAATATACATTATTAAACTACGTAGTAAAAGGTCTTAGATCTTATATTTTCAATAATATCATGTCAATCTTGCATAAAGTTATTAATAAGTATTTTTTATTCTAGGAAACAATTAACAATCAATTTTACCACTATTTTACGGTAGGACAAAGGTGACATGTGTGTGTTTTTATTTATCTCGTGGCCACGAGATACTATGTCGTGGCCACGAGATAGCTAAGTCGTGGCCACGAGATACTAAGTCGTGGCCACGAAATAGCTATGTCGTGGCCACGAGATACTATGTCGTGGCCACGAGTTACTAAGTCGTGACCACGAGATAGCTAAGTCGTGGCCACGAGATACTATGTCGTGGCCACGAGTAACTATGTCGTGGCCACGAGATAGCTAAGTCGTGGCCACGAGATAAATAACCAATCAGATTACACCATTTATGTGAATGTCCCTAATTAACTAGACATGCGCTAGAGTACCCCTTTTTCACCAGCCTGTAAAATTGCCATTTATAAAACTTATTGATTTGTCAATAATTTTACATTTAGCGTCACTGTGACCCTGATTTTTGACCCAATGACCTCGAAATTATTAGATGTCATCTACTGATCAGGTGCAATGATCTTTCTGGGTTATATTTACCATAGTTTATCCTTTCTAAATTATTCATCAGACAAGGATTTTACCTTAAAGGCTATTTACTGTCCATGGACAATGTCTCTTACAAATAAAATAAACCAGGACTCATTCCTTCTCATGTTATCGTATAAACAAGGTGAAAGTAAGTTGTTAAGTTTAAAAAATTCATAATATATATAGTGTATTCTGATTGGTTAATTATCTCGTGGCCACGACTTAGCTATCTCGTTCCCACGACTTAGTAACTCGTGGCCACGACATAGTATGTCGTGGCCACCACGACTTAGTAACTCGTGGCCACGACTTAGTAACTCGTGGCAGCGACTTAGCTAATCCGTGGCCACGACATAGTATCTCTTGGCCACGACTTAGTAACTCGTGGCCACGACTAAGTAACTCGTGGCCACGACTTAGCTATCTCGTGGCCACGACATAGTAACTCGTGGCCACGAGATAAATAAAAACACACACATGTCACCTTTGTGCCACCGTACTATTTACATACAGTAGCAATCAGCAAAACTATATGTACACAATAATCGTTTAACTGTTTAACATACTAACCCAGCTATTATATCATTGTTCACAATTAATAACATTTTGTTCATAAACTTTTTTCATCAGTTTGGATTGTTTGACACCAAAACTTGATTATTTTAACAAAACGAATGGCCACCTCCCTAGTTCACTTTTAACCTGACATTGCATGTACTAGTTCTGAAATTTAGAACATTTTTACTAAAGATTTAAAAGGCCCCAACACTTCAGAAGAGTAATTTGAAATAGAACCTACAAATGAATCGAACAGCTGGCATTTGAGTTTAAGTTTTTATTATATGTTTTAACAATTATACAGGAAAACATTTTATGCCGTAAGGCCCTTGCCAATTAAATGTTCCTGGTTTAGAGCAAAGTTGCCAGTTATATTGAAAATAGTACACAGGTAGTTGAAAATATCAACTGTTTTTAACAAAAGTGAAAAAATAAAAGGTCTCACTTGCCAATTATATCCAGTTTTCCCAGGAAAAAACAATATGAGATGAGAAGGAAATTAAAGTATTTTGCTCATGCGCTCTATCTATAATTGGTTTCCCAGTTTTTCAAACTTTTTCAATAATCTTTTTCAAGATTTTCAAAAATAAGAAGGATAGGACGAAAAAATAACTAAATCGATATGAATGATAAGTTTGATCTTTTTGACTTTCATATTGCATATTTCTTTATAATATGTGCATATTTCTTTATAATATGAAGACAGTAACTTTCGATTTTGTTTTAAATTGATATCTATCTCGTTTAAATGTTAGAATCCCGGTCATTTATAATGGAATTTCCCTCTACCATAATTAGAATTTATGTTATTTATAGATGGAAATTCCATAATAAAAATTATTTTTAGCCTGGGTTTTCCACAACAAAATACGAAAATAACCTGGGAATCCAAGATGTTATTATTGATATACTTACAGAATTTAAAAGCGCACCAAAAATTATTAACGATAAAACAGAGATAAATAAAGAATCCCTAAAGAAAGCCCAACAAGATAAAATTGAAAATGTTGCAGACTCGGTTTGATTGAGCCTGTTCATGGACGGTTATAACCGTTCACGCCCTTAGCACCGGCTAAAGCAGTATTCAACATTTAACATGAACTGATAAAATTTGGAATTTTGAAGCACCCGCAGATGTGTTCATATGGCGGTTATCATGGAACGTTTAATGTGATACGTTAGTGCCATTCCATGAAAAGCAGCATATGGTCTCCAAGTTAAAATAATGCGTTTGCCCTAAACGAGAAAACAATGAGCGGAACTAAATAAAATGGAATTTTGAAAGGGAGTCAGAGGTTATGAAGCCTGCATATCACAGATGTGACGTCAAAAGACACAATTTAAAAGTAGGCAACATATCGTAAAGGTGATTCAACATTATTCAAGTAGGAATATTGGAGCACCCAACTTGTTTTGATCCTTGTTGTCGGACATTAAAGGTCTAATGGTCATTTGTCCCATACCCCTGATTTAAATATCATCTGAAAATTTTACACCTTCCAAAAATGTGTTTATATACCCTTCTTTATATGAATAAAAAATATATATTTATAATGAAAACGCAAATTTGAATTTGCCGTAGTTTTCGGTCTTTCGGTCCTTTGCAGCGGCATTTATGATAAATACAAATATATATTCAGACAAAAAAGAGAAATGACGTAACGTCATTGATATACGCCCGCCGTGGCGTTGTCTTCGCCTGTCGCGTTTTTATTTAGTGTTTAGTCCGTACTTAACTTATTTTCTTCAGATTTTTGATTGTCATTTGATATTGGTTTTCAGTCCCTATACTTTTGCGAGCCCAGTTATCGAAAAAGCACCGATTGTGTGCCGTTAATGTAAAACAGCGTCGCTATCGGTCTCCTTGGTCCGTATTCAGAAGATGGCATTGGTATAACTTGTCTCTTGTTCACCAACATAAATATAATCCTGCCAACGCCTACAGTAAACATTTTTCGATTTAAACGTGATCTGATTAGACATCGTACGCAAGCTGACTAAAGTTCAGATCTACTTATTTCTTTTATTGTAGATCTGATGACGACCATATATGTTTCGCCTTCTTTATAACTCGGATTTCCTGAGAAAGCTATTTTTAGTCATGCAATCAAACCGTTTGTTACATTGGCATCAAAAATACCGTTACCCGTGAAAGTTCAACAAGTTGTTGATTTTTGTTAAAAAAATATACATTTGAAATTATTTCTAAGAAATAATGGATATTCTTGTTAAAAACTTTGTGATTTCTCTAACTAAATCACTCCATGCGTATTATTTTCAATGATCAGCCAGAAACTGTTTTCTAATGTTATGAATTGTTACTATGACGGTATAGGGAGTGTACGTGTTTCAATTATTTTTTTACATATAAATGCTTTGATTTATAAATAATTATAACCGTACGAAATCGCATTCATAATTGTTTTCTCTTTTCGCATGCCACGTTCATTGTCCAATTTAAAACCCCGCCCACATCCATTACTTCGTATTTTGGCAGAAACCACGTAAAATAAGTCAACTTATTTTCCACATACACCAGTCCCGGTATGGTGTATGCAATATATTTACGCCCTTAGCACCGGCTAAAGCAGTATTCAACATTTAACATGAACTGATAAAATTTGGAATTTTGAAGCACCCGCAGATGTGTTCATATGGCGGTTATCATGGAACGTTTAATGTGATACGTTAGTGCCATTCCATGAAAAGCAGCATATGGTCTCCAAGTTAAAATAATGCGTTTGCCCTAAACGAGAAAACAATGAGCGGAACTAAATAAAATGGAATTTTGAAAGGGAGTCAGAGGTTATGAAGCCTGCATATCACAGATGTGACGTCAAAAGACACAATTTAAAAGTAGGCAACATATCGTAAAGGTGATTCAACATTATTCAAGTAGGAATATTGGAGCACCCAACTTGTTTTATCCTTGTTGTCGGACATTAAAGGTCTAATGGTCATTTGTCCCATACCCCTGATTTAAATATCATCTGAAAATTTTACACCTTCCAAAAATGTGTTTATATACCCTTCTTTATATGAATAAAAAATATATATTTATAATGAAAACGCAAATTTGAATTTGCCGTAGTTTTCGGTCTTTCGGTCCTTTGCAGCGGCATTTATGATAAATACAAATATATATTCAGACAAAAAAGAGAAATGACGTAACGTCATTGATATACGCCCGCCGTGGCGTTGTCTTCGCCTGTCGCGTTTTTATTTAGTGTTTAGTCCGTACTTAACTTATTTTCTTCAGATTTTTGATTGTCATTTGATATTGGTTTTCAGTCCCTATACTTTTGCGAGCCCAGTTATCGAAAAAGCACCGATTGTGTGCCGTTAATGTAAAACAGCGTCGCTATCGGTCTCCTTGGTCCGTATTCAGAAGATGGCATTGGTATAACTTGTCTCTTGTTCACCAACATAAATATAATCCTGCCAACGCCTACAGTAAACATTTTTCGATTTAAACGTGATCTGATTAGACATCGTACGCAAGCTGACTAAAGTTCAGATCTACTTATTTCTTTTATTGTAGATCTGATGACGACCATATATGTTTCGCCTTCTTTATAACTCGGATTTCCTGAGAAAGCTATTTTTAGTCATGCAATCAAACCGTTTGTTACATTGGCATCAAAATACCGTTACCCGTGAAAGTTCAACAAGTTGTTGATTTTTGTTAAAAAAATATACATTTGAAATTATTTCTAAGAAATAATGGATATTCTTGTTAAAAACTTTGTGATTTCTCTAACTAAATCACTCCATGCGTATTATTTTCAATGATCAGCCAGAAACTGTTTTCTAATGTTATGAATTGTTACTATGACGGTATAGGGAGTGTACGTGTTTCAATTATTTTTTTACATATAAATGCTTTGATTTATAAATAATTATAACCGTACGAAATCGCATTCATAATTGTTTTCTCTTTTCGCATGCCACGTTCATTGCATTGTATACACACCGGTCTCAAATATCGACCTGTGTCTTACGACTCATTACTCACCCCAAATGAGGGTAAAAATGACTCCGACAGAAAGAAGTCCGCGTAGGGATGACAGTTTTATTTTACAAACCACAATATATCTTTTCAAGTGGTTAAAATCGTTCATTGCTTTCAAGGGATCACTGTTTTCCAGAGTTTAATATTGGAAGTGCAATATTGATAGTTCCAATTCAAATATTCAAAACTACTTTCACTTTCGGTTTTAATTAAACTAACAATCGACGAAATACTATCACGGGTGTTGAACGAAACTGGGTTAATAAAACAAATAAAGGATTGTCAGAAGAGTGTTTGGTGCAAGTTTTGAGTAAAAATGATGAAATGGCTATTATGCCAACAGAGTATGGAAAAAGTTTAAATTTTCAACTGGCCCCATTTTCGATTCGTTCTATCACTTCGGTGTTCAAGCCGCCATGTAAAAAGTAGTGCGTTCCCATCATCCTTAGCGTGGTTTCACACAGGTCAGTAAGACCGGTGTACACAATGACGTTCATTGTCCAATTTAAAACCCCGCCCACATCCATTACTTCGTATTTTGGCAGAAACCACGTAAAATAAGTCAACTTATTTTCCACATACACCAGTCCCGGTATGGTGTATGCAATATATTTCAAATAAATTGGAGCTTGTGATTGGATATAATTGGATAAGAAAATGGGACCAACGGTAAATAGATGCATTGGTACTTGTTTGCTTGGCACGGAGTTATGGATTTTGTCTTTTCTGCTTGAGAAGAGTCTTTATGCATATACATATGGATATCTGTTTTAGTGTAAAAGTCACTACCTAAACCTCAACCTTCTCAGTAGAATACCTAACTATATTTGTATTCTGGGTGAATTATGCTAGAGTTGGCACGCTGATTCAATGAACGTGCAGCCGGGTCGTGTGCTTCTGTTTATGAGGCATTTGGATACAATGCTTTCACATCTAAGCAGAAAAGAATTGTCCTTGTCAAAAAAAACAAAAAAAAACAAACAAGCAAACAAGCATTGTAATATAGTATTTTTGAACATTTTGTTCTATTTGGATCAATAGATTTCATAAAGACATACCAGCATAGGCCAAACGGAAACTTTTTCATATAATTTACATCCTAAAATATGATAACAGAAAGAATTGGTAACTTGCACTCTCTAGTACCGTCCATGAACAGGCTCAATCAAACCGAGCCTGCAACATTTTAAATTTTGCCGTGTTGAGCTTTCTTTAGAGATTTGGTTTTCTTTATTTCATAACAAAGGTAAGAAATAGTAATAGAAATAAACAGAAAACGTTTATCTTTTTCCTTAATTTACCACAAGTAATTAAAAGCTAATTATAAAATATGCAAAAAGCTGTCATAGAAATCAAAGCTCGATAGTAATCATACGATGATTGTATGAACCGTCTCAAGCTGTGGATACGACTTAAAAGTGCAAATGGTTAATGAAAACACTCAGTGAAACACGAGCCCGCGATTGATATTGCTCTCGTTGAATCTATCCTAATCCGAGTTTCTACAGTCGTCTTGTTACCTCGATGGCTATTTTCTATTTGGATGGTTCCAGGATCCCACCCTTAAGATATGTGGCCTGCTTTTTAAGTTTGTCTTTTGAAACCTTATCTGTTATCATAACCTCTGACCCCTTTCAAAATTCCATTTTATTTAGTTCCGCCCATTGGTTTCTCGTAAATGTTGAAACTGCTTAAGACGGTGCTAGGGGGGTGTGAACGGTAACTTGCACTTTCCATTACCGTTCATGAACAGGCTCAATCAAACCGAACCTGTAACATTTTCAGTTTTGTCATTTTATACGTTCTATAGGGATTCTTTATTTCTCTTTTGCACAAACATTCTTACAGATACTGTAACAAAAGCTCTACGCATTGTGGTTTTTGACAAGGAAATTTTTAAATATTAAAAAATAATCTTTCGGTTGCCATGGCAATCAGATGTTTGGATGGCTTCATACAAGGAACATGCCTGCCAAGTTTATTAAATTTGGTCAAGCGGTATTGGAGAAGAAGTCATTTGAATGAAAAAGTTAATGCACGGAGAAACGAGGGACGACAGACAACCAGACAGGGCCCCTTATGGCCCCAGGGTCATTATTTGAACAATCTTTGTAGAAGACTACTAGATGATGTAACATACCAAATATCAAAGCTGTAGGATTTGTGAGTTTTGGCAAGAAGGTTATTAATAACTTTTTTCTTTTCAATCAATAAGCCCCCTTCCCCTAACAGGGCCCCTTTTCATCCTAGGGGCATAATTTGAAAAATCTTTATAGAGAACCACTAGATCATGCTACATACCAAATATCCAGGCTCTATAACTTGCGGATTTTGACAAGAAAATGTTCCCTATACATGTATAACTTTATATAAAACTAATAAGCCACCTGGCTGGGCCCCTTTTGATCCTAGGGGCATTATTTGAACAATCTTTGTAGAGGACCACTATATCATGTTACCGACCAAATAACAAGGCTCTACACCTTCTGGTTGTCGACAAGTAGACTGTTTAAGATTTTATTTTTAAAAAAATTAATTTTTTGGTTGCCATGGCAACAAGAGTTTTTCAAGGATTTTAATTCTTTTAACAACATTTTAGTAGAGCTTTATATAAGGAAACATGTCTGCCAATTTTCATTAAATTTTGCCAAGTGGTTTTGGAGAAGAAGTTTAAATGAAAAAGTACGAACGGACGAACGGGCTAATGGACGACTGACGACAGACAACACAAAAGCTAACCTTGTCGTGAGCTAAAACAATACAATTAAAACAAATATAGATTGTAAGCCCGTCTCACACAGAACACGGTTGGGCACACTGTTCCCATATGGTATACTCGGTTACACACGGGTTGACTGGTACGAGTATTGAGCTCCAACGTGTCTGGGTATTAGTTGGTACGAGTTAAACTCGAATATAGCACGAGTGTGTACGAATAAAGCACGGATATACTCGGTCAAGCAATGTTTGAACACGATTTGCATACGAATGCATACGATTGTTGTACGGTTCCAAGTACGGTCTAGTACGGTCTAGTACGATTAAACACGACTCTACTCAATTTATTCAACTTTCACAGGTTTAACATAGGGTCCCGCCGACTTTTGTTAGAGTTATGCTCGAATTATCACACATTTGTGTATGTTTTGATAAAAATTGACCCATTTTGGTGGATTGGCTCCATAACTTTCGAACTTTCAACGAAGAAACACTTATATATGTGAATAATAGTATAATAAAAATAAGCATGGTACTTCTAGTTCCATGCAGTTTATATGACAATTTCTTTTCCCTCTGTTATAGAACGATGCCCAATAGATATTTGAAACATTAAAAGCATTTGTAGACTAAACATAAAATACATGTATATATTTACTGGATCTTTTTTACGCATACAACATCAGCACAAGGAACAAAACTTCTTTTTATGACATCCTACTATATACGCACAAGCTTATAAATCGGCTGCGAGTATTAACTTCATTTACAAGGGTCATTCAGAAATGAATGAGAGTTGCTTTTTTACACAAAATCTCTTTGAAAGTCCCTTAATATAATCTCCCGTGGATGCTATGATCGATTCACATCTTTTAAGAGGATCCCGAAATCCCGTTGCGGGGAAACTTTTGTTGATGTCCCTAACGACCGCTTTCACGGCGACATAGTTCATTCAAATTTATATCCACCTCCTTGTAGTGCTTCTTTTAGTTTTGGAAACAGGTCGTAGTCGGGAAGATTTAACACTGGCGAATGTGGCGGATGTTTAACAACTTCCCAGTGGTGCCACTCGAACACACCGCTAACAACGTCAGATTTGTGCAGCGTTGTCATACATAATTAATGTTGTTACCTGAAAAAGTTCCGGTCGTTTGATGCTTATCGCTGGTACAACAGTTTAAGAAGAATTTTATTCAAATACAGCTCATATTACTTTTTATTAACTGTACTTCCAAGTTGAAATATGTGTGTTGTCAAAACGCCGTTAACATCGTAAGCAAAGATCATTAACATCTTTGGAAAGTTATCACTGCGGCGATATTTCACATGTCTTAGTGAGTTTGGACTATGCCATTGAGAGCTTTTGCGTTTCAATTCCGGCTCAAATGAACAGATCTACGTTTCGTCGTAAGCAACCTATCTATTCAGCATCATTCTACCCTCCTCTGAATATCTATTTAACAATTCAGTGCAAATTTGAATACGTTTTACTTTTTTAGTTTTTAGGAGTTCTTGCGGCACCCAGCCTGCGGCGATCTTCTTCATGTCTAAATTCTGCGTCAGAATAACATAAACGGAACTCTTACTTATCTGCGTTTCATATGCAATTTCCTCGCATGTAAAATGTCTATCAAAGTTGTGTGAATTTCAGCAAAAAGTATGGTGTCATAAGCGTCTGTAACTGTCATCGGTCTTCCGGAAAAGGCTTCTTGTAAAGCCCTTGCGTCCCATTACTAAAATCCTTCACCCATCTACAAATAGTGCTTAATCCAACTGCACATTTCAGGTTAACCCCCAGGAGCTCATTAAGTATTTGAGTGGCTTTCTATCTTGATGTACGCAAAAATTTCTTCTCGCGTCAGCGAAAATTGTCGTCCGCCATTACATTGTTTGATTGTTTGATGACATTCATTCATTTACTTATTTTTTAGCTCACCTGTCACAAAGTGACAGGGTGAACATTTGTGAGCGCTTTTCGTCCGGCGTCCGTCGGTCGTCCGTCCGTCCGTAAACTTTTACTTTAAATGACATCTCCTCATAAACCACTAAGCTAATTTCATCCAAACTTCACAGGAATGTTCCTTTGGTGGTCACCTTTAAAAATTGTTCAAAGAATTTAATTCCATGCAGAACTCTGGTTGCCATGGCAACCAAAAGAAAAAACTTTGAATATCTTCTTTTAAAAACCCCAAAGAGGTAGAGCTTAGATATTTGGTATGAAACATCTTCTAGTGATTGTCTACCAGGTTTGTTCAAATAAAAGCCCTTGGGTCAAAATTGGCCCCGCCCCAGGGGGTCATTGATTTTCCCTATATGCATATAGTTAAAACTTTAAAAAGCTTCTTTTAAAGAACCCAAAGAGCTAAAGCTAAGATATTTAGCATGAAACATCTTTTAATGAGTGTCTACCAAGTTTGTTCAAATAAAAGCCATGGGAATAAAATTGGTCCCGCCCAATGGGGTCATTGATTTTCCCTATATGCATATAGTAAAAACTTAAAAAATCTTCTTTTAAAGATCTCAAAGAGCTAGAGCTAAGATATTTAGCATGAAACATGTTCTAAGGGATGTCTACCAAGTTTGTTCAAATATAAACCCTGGGGTCAAAATTGGCCCCGCCCCCGGGGGGTCGTTGATTTTCCTTATATGTGTATAGCAAAAACTTAAAAATTCTTCTTTGAAAAAACCCATACTAGAGTTTAGATATTAAACATGAAACATCTTCTAGTGAATGTCTACAAAGTTTGTTCAGATAAAAGCCCTTGGGTCAAAATTGGCCCCGCCCCGGGGGTCATTTATTTTCCTTATATGTGTATAGCAAAAACTAAAAAATCTTCTTTGAAAAACCAAAATAGCTAGAGTTTAGATATTAATCATGAAACATCTTCTAGTAAGTGTCTACAAAGTTTGTTCAAATAAAAGCCCTGGGGTCAAAATTGGCCCCGCCCCAGGGGTGTCATTGTTTTTAACTATATGTGTACAGTAAAAACTTAAAAAATCTTCTTTTAAAAAACCAAATGAGCTAGAGCTTAGATGTTTAGCATGAAACATCTTCTTATGGGTGTCTACCAATGATGTTCAAATAAAAGCCCTTGGGTTAAAATTGGCCCGTTGGGGGGATCATTTTTTTTCATTATATGTGTGTAGTAATAATTTAACATCATGAAACATCTTCTAATAATATAAGCCCTGGGGTTTAAACTGGTCCCGCTCTCGGGGCCTATATACAGGCGAGCGACCTCAGGGCCATCATGGCCCTCTTGTTTTTTTATTTACTTATTTATGTATTTACTTATTCATTTGTTTGTCTACTTATTTATTTATTAAAGACCAAGTTTCTTCGGCCATTCTCAGTTAGAATTTACACCCCTATCAAAATTTTATAAAAAATACAGATTCGCAAAAACGCAAAACTGTTAGTCTTTTTACAAACTTAAGCCATCTGTGAAGTTCTACTGAAATTATTTTCAACATCATATAAGTAGTTTTTGTAAATCGGCGGTTTGAAAAGTGTATCCATTTTACCTTTTTAAAATGCCGGAAATGTTCGTGACAAAGTACCTTTTACTTTAAAAAGGGCTGCTTATAATTACATTGAGTATATCTTATTGGAATTTACTTTTAAATATCACATGATACATAGACTTCTAGTTGTACAATTGATATCACGAATTACTTGCCTAATTAAGCTTATATACTTTTTTAAAAACTCATATGCAAAAAGTCCAAATCAAGATATACTGCTTAACTGTGATTACGATTTGTCTCATTATTATAAGAGCCACGACCCAGTGTAATTAGTATAGTTCTTGGCATAAATAAAAACCGTAGTATCACTGCTAGCAATTGTATGCGATGTATATGCTTTATTGTTAGGTAAATGATCACCTTGCTAAAATTTAAGTACTATGTAAAGCTAACGAACCTTTCAACCATAAACTCAAACAAAAAAGAAGCCCACTTAATGCCCCAAAGCATACATATAGACATCAGACAATGATATTGAGTATAAAGCCCATTATCTTTCTTGACTTTATAGTATACTGGTTCACAATTTGTAGTAAAATAAAACATCGAATAGTATTTATGTAAAATGATAGTAACTAAAGACATAGCAATACAGCATATCAGTCTAAAACAATTGAAACAACAACACCTTAATTAAAAGATAAACATGTATCAAGAAGTAGAACAGTTTACCAGATCAAATACATTGCTGGTGCTAAGATTTTAATCATATATTCACTAACTTTTCAATTCAGATATGGTATATAAAATAACGAACCTTTCCGTGTCAAATCAAAATTTTGATGCTAATATATTTATTCAGATATAAAGTTCGGATATAGACATTCGAATACAATTATATTCATTACCTAATGATATCTATTGTAATCTTTTCATTTCTCAAAAATGATATTAAATTGGAATGGCATCTGTAGTTAAACAATTTATAAATGTTTTCCTCAATTTATAACAACTAATTCAATCCAATGAAAACGTATCAATATGGTAATAATACTAGATTCTACTTTTAAAACAAATAAACATAAGCTTTTTACGAAGAGAAACATTCAGCTAGTATAAAATATTAGCTATATAACGCAAGCATATCAAATTGTAGGATCGGAGTCAATTTCGCTAATGATATGTTCGTTATTCACTGAAACTGCTTTTTTGCAACAAACAAAGAATTGACCAATTCAATGTTGTCACCTCCCAATTATTTAAATGACCTCCGCGAATATCTTGTTTCTCTTGGCTTCATAACCTTTTAGGGTGTGTCCTTGGGTTCAGCCATATCTTTTCTTCGCCTACTGGACATTGCAATATGTCACGCAAATATTAGTTTTCAAAAGGTTAATCACAATTTCACAACATTGAAGAAGCAACGTATATTTTCATGCTTGTAATAATATATTCTTGATATTTTTCCGAATCTTCTTGTTTTATTATTTTACTGAATTACCGCATGTTTTCAGGTTTAGACTTCAGCATAATTGTCTGCACTAAAAGTAATTCCAAAGCTAGATTCGTCTAGCTTGAAAAAGACGGGTTTTTTTAATTGAAAGGTTCGTGGCCCAAGACAACGAACCTTTCATTGAGTTAAATGTTTATTTTATCATGTTTCTCTCATTATAATAATTTATCTTTATAAAATTGTTTTAAATTCACTTCATATTTTGAATTTATAATCACACAAATATAATGTTTATTTGCTTTTTTTATAAAACAAGCTTTTCAGGCGAGTACGAGGTTTATTTTTTACATACATCTTTTTCAGTTGTAACGTCTTGTAAAAATCAGACATTCTTTTGATGTTCTTTTTCTGTATAAACAAGATATACTCACAATATTTTCTTAAATAATATTATATACATTACAGGATAAGATATATTATTTTATTCATATAAATTATCATAGGAAAGGTTCGTGACTAATGGTCACGAACCTTTCCTTGTTTGTAATCCGACATGGTATTGATAAACATCATAAAAATATAAATTCGCTTATTTCATTTAAAAACAACATCGTTTGTGATTCGGTAGGCAATAGAAAATTTTCTTGAAATTTAATAATCATGAAAAGTATCAAAATCACTTGCCAAAGGATTGTGATGGGAATTCTCGATCATGTTTATAACATGCGCTGCGAATAATAAGCAACCATTATAGAAAGAGTTGAAACGTTTCAACCCAAATGACATCATAGTACATATGTTTGTTATCCGCAGCCGTTTACAAACATGCATAATGTAGGCGGCATCGAGTAAAATATATCACCGCACGAACCTTTCATCACGAACCTTTCCTCAGCATATTTCAGATTCAATAATGTTGTTTATACAGGAACAAAATATTTCATTTTTGGCATAAATACTAATTTTTACGTAACTTAGAACATTTGATGTGCTGGGGGTACATATTGCAGTCATAAACCCTTTAAAAATCAGGTAACGAACCTTTCAATTTTAACCCAAACCACATCACAACGTTAAATTCTACATAAATGATAAAAAAATTGTGCACAGTATGAAACATGGTGATAATATGAAAGTATTATATTGTGATATTAATACAAAAAAGAACATGTAATGTTGTTTCAATGATAAAAACACTTCACTTGCAATATATGGTTAAAAGGATAACGAACATTTCATACTATCCGGCGACAAACACTAACCTCTTACCATTTTTTATGAGTTATTGTTACTGAGATCTAATTTACAAATTTATAGTCGTGAATTGTTCCAAAATAATACGGCATGAAACAAAATTAAAACAATACAATTAAAGCATCTAAATACACGTTCACTTTTTATAAATTGGACGGCGACAATCACGAACCTGTCATTTTCGTAACTTTAGGTGAATATTATTAAACAATTATTCATGATCAAATGGCGAGTTATTGTGTGTTATTTAAGGTAACATCTACCTTCTTAAACCAGCATAGATTTACAGGCAAATAACCTGCAATATTGAGAATAGACGGTGGCGACAAGTAAAAACTAAGGGTGTAAATTCTAACTGAGAACGGCCGTCTTATCTAAGTAGTGCAAAACCAATTCTAAATTTGAATATCTCAGACCTATGTATATATAGTTCACTATCAAAACTACTTTCAAATAACCTGTACGTCCTAAGTTTATTTTGGCTGGTGGCATTATCACCTAAGGTTCGTTCTAGTCAAATCAGTTTGCCATTGAGTAATATCACAGACTACTAGTATTCATCAATGAGTACAAACATCATTGAATTTTCACATAATATTATTATCAAAATGAAGCATAGTATACATATATTAATCCACTGAACACATTTTTATCTTTTACAAGCAATGGCTAATTCTTACAACTATTATTCCCTCTATTAACAAACCAATTAAAAAATTCTTTTTAATGCCACTGGTTACGCACATATTTCCACTGATCTCCAACAGCAACAAAAGGTGTATTTTTACCAGTACCGAGGAAGAACTTCATTGCTCTTTTGTGAACAGCATGTACACATAAAAAAGATATAGTACCACAAACAGGCGAAGACAGCACTGGTGCAACAAAGGAATAGTACAGCAGTGAGGACTCCCAGGGCACGCCTGGCACATTGAGCAACTAATTTAGATGTTATCTTATATAATTTATTTAATAAATGCCCTATTTCATTCAACTTAAGTGTTGTGTTTTATCTCATACCAAACAAGTTCGTCTTGCCAGTTATATTTGCTTGACCTGGACAATACATAAAATCTAGGTGTTCAGTGAAAGCTAAACCAAGGTCGATATATTTAAAAGCATATTCGATTTTACAATCTCCACAGTAACATCAAAACTTTACCTTGGAACTGTATTTGGTCTGAAGTGCACAACTTTATTTTTTACAAACATTGATACCCATTTTCCGTTCCTTTCACACCATGTGTTTAACATCTTTTAAAAATCTTGTAATTTATTTTCATCTTCTGGTAATAGGCATATAATA
>NW_026852636.1:0-48268 GCF_026571515.1 Ruditapes philippinarum | reverse complement strand
CAGAGAGAGATTGCTGTTCTTTTGTTTTCTAACTTGTCAAATATATCCAATACTTATACATTTATTTATTTAAACAACTCTCCCATTTGGTGTAAAAAAAGAAAACAATATTAGATTTTGTTCCTTTATTTTCTTTTTCAAAAGAAATTTATGCTTTCACTTTATCAAAAATGTAGTAAATATTAGAGGTGTAACGAGATTCAATCGATGGCATTGGGATACACGCGATCTGCCCTGTCCTCGATGTTGCAATCGTAATAATTATAAATTCCAATAATATTCAGGAATGCAATACACTTTTCACCCCCCGACGGCATCGATATAGGGGAAGGATTAAATCGCAATACACAAATAGTTAGGTAATATATGAAAATATCTTTAAATTCCTAAAGTTAAAAAGTAAAAAAAGAAATCAAAACTTGAAAAATAAGTTATAAATAACAAAGTTGAAACGAGTTTATTGTTTTGTTTATTGGTAAATAGTTTTAAATTACAATTCGTAATCATGATGTGAACAAATGAACCAAAAGTTTTTTATATAGATAAAGTTCTGAAAGTCAGTTATTGTGATACGATTGCATTCGAAACATTAAGAATTTCGCAATATGCAAATCGCATAATATCAAATTATGCAATTTATACATATTGTGAAATTGCATCGTTTGGAAATGCAAAGTATCGTGATATGTAATTGTGACAACAATGAACACCAAAAAATGGCAATGCAACAGCACTAAGTAAATTATAAAACACACAAATTACCGTAGAAGCAGAAAATATAAGAAGCTAGTCTATCTTGTGGGGAAAAGATCTTACCCTTTCATACAAAGATTTACATTGTTTCAGTGGTGTTAACTTTTCCAGAAAATTGATGGGGTTGGTATAATTTCATTCAGCTGATATATAATTTTTTATCATCATCAACTCTCAAACGTTTCAGAGCTTCCTGAAAATAAAACAGCGTTTAGGGAAAAAAAATTATCACTAGAGATACTTAAGATATATAGAATTCTATAACGCATTATCAATGAAATTTTTTCAGTGTCAGTTTCTAGTCTAGCACCGCCATTTTCAATGTAACTCAATGATAATAGCCGGGGATATTCCGATAAATGAACAATCGCAACTCTTCGGATTAAATAATAATCGTCAAGTATAACTGAGTGAAAACGTAAAAATACCGAATGACAACTTTAAAAAGATAAATTAAAAGATTTTTTTTTTAAACTGACTTCCCCGTTCATTTTAGGCTTTGCCTAATTTCATATAATGTCTAGCCCAACAATGTCAATTGAGGGGGGGGGGGGGGGGGGGGGGGGGGGGGGGGGGGGGGGCGGGGGGGGGAGGGGGGGGGTTGTCCCCCAGCAGAGAGGCATGCATGGTATTACCATTTACTGCCATTTAAATGATGACATATCTGTTTTCAAAATTGCCGACCGGGGGGGGGGGGGGGGGGTTTGTCCCCAGCAGAGAGGCATGCATGGTATTACCATTTACTGCCATTTTAAATGATGACATACTGTTTTCAAAATTGCCGGACCTATGGTCTACATCTTGCCCATTAAATTAGATTTTGATTGATTTAATATGTTGTTGTTTCCTTGTGTCATACAATAGAAAATACAACCATTTTTAAACTTTAATTTCAAAGACTGCTTATTTTTCATTTAATATTATCCTTTTCCACGGTAGTCAGACTATTCTTCTCCCTTACCAGTTCCTCCCCTGACGTTTCCTCCCTGACGGTTCTCTCCCTATTTTGGGGAGAACCGTCTGCATATTTGCAAAATAAGCAGACAGTTCCTCCCATCTTTATTTTTATTAATACTATTAAGTATTTTTAGATGTTTAAAAAATGGATAAATTTATTATCAAATTATTATATTAATTGATATAAATAAGAGAACAAATTTTTTTATTTGAGTACCTAGATGTTCAATACATGGGCATGTTTATGATAAATTGATATAGATTAGATAAAAAAATATTTTTAGCATATTAGTAGTATATTATTCTGATTTTTTTATTAGATCTAACATATATTTAATAATGTGTTTAATTTACTTGATCATACATGTGTATTTATTATCAATGAAATTTTCAGTGTCAGTTCTAGTCTAGCACCGCCATTTTCAATGTAACTCAATGATAATAGACGGGATATTCCGATAATGAACAATCGCAACTCTTCGGATTAATAATAATCGTCAAGTATACTGAGTGAAAACGGAAGCAGTACATAAAAATACCGAAAGCAGTACATAAAAATACCGAATGACAACTTTAAAAAGGATAAATTAAAGATTTTTTTTAACTGACTTCCCCGTTCATAAGGCTTTGCCTAATTTCATTATAATGTCTAGCCCAACAATGTCAAATTGGAGGGGGGGGGGGGGTGGGGGGGGGGGGGGGGGGGGGGGGGCCCCGGGGGAGGGGGGGGGGGTTGTCCCCAGCAGAGAGGGCATGCATGGTATTACCATTTACTGCCATTTAAAATGATGACATAACTGTTTTCAAAAATTGCCGACCGGGGGGGGGGGGGGGGGGTTGTCCCCCAGCAGAGAGGCATGCATGGTATTACCATTTACTGCCATTTAAATGATGACATACTGTTTTCAAAATTGCCGACCTATGGTCTACATCTTGCCCATTAAAATTAGATTTTGATTGATTTAATATGTTGTTTTTCCTTGTGTCATACAATAGAAAATACCTAAATGTTACAGCTTATGAATATTTTCTGGTCTGTAAGTTATTTTTTATTCTCCTACTTGTTTCAAAAGCTTTAAGTGCTGTGAACTAAGAGGAGCATAGTATACTCAAACACACACTATACCAGTGGCTCACCACGGTACCGGGTGTATTCATATATCTCGCCATATTGTCGTGATAGCATAACCTGCCAACTGTTTACATTGACATGCTCTAGTAATATTCACTATCTCAAAGTTTTACAATATTTTTGTTAAGTTTTCTAATGAAAATAATTCACATATCCTTCCTCATTCAGTGTGCGAAATTTGCAGCTGTCCTATTGTCCATTTTTTGATCCGGACAACCAATTTTTAAAAGTTTACTTGTCCGATGGACAAGTTAACATTTGCAGAAAGTATTCATCAAAATGTCAACGAATAGTGATAAAAATGCAAAATATCAAATACAATTAGTTTGCTTACATTTATGATAGTTTCACACTAAAGATAAGTTTGCAGATTTGATCAATAATTGCTTGGAGATGTTCTGATGAAAATATTCGGGCAACTAGTTTTTACTTCGGACAACCAGCTTTTCTTGAGTTGGCTGCCCAAATGACAACCATTTTTAAACTTTAATTTCAAAGACTGCTTATTTTTCATTTAATATTATCCTTTTCCACGGTAGTCAGACTATTCTCTCCCTTACCAGTTCCTCCCCTGACGTTTCCTCCCTGACGGTTCTCTCCCTATTTTGGGGGAGAACCGTCTGCATATTTGCAAATAAGCAGACAGTTCCTCCCCATCTTTATTTTTATTAATACTATTAAGTATTTAGATGTTTAAAAAATGGATAAATTTATTATCAAATTATTATATTAATTGATATAAATAAGAGAACAAATTTTTTTATTTGAGTACCTAGATGTTCAATACATGGGCATGTTTATGATAAATTGATATAGATTAGATAAAAAAATATTTTTAGCATATTAGTAGTATATTATTCTGATTTTTTTATTAGATCTAACATATATTTAATAATGTGTTTAATTTACTTGATCATACATGTGTATTTATTATTGGGCACGGATTTATATAAATATAAATCCGTGTATTGGGTGAGGGTTTTTTTTTGTTTTTTTTTTAATAAATTAGAAAAAAAATTATAAGAAAAACATGATTTATAAATTTTAATTGCTAAATTTCATACTTTTGTATAATGAAGAAAGGAGTTCAATACACATGTGCATTAAGTTTGCTGTCAGAGATAATTAAGGTGTTTATTAATTCATTATTCAAAAATCAAGGTGTAATCTAATGATTTAAATAACTGTGAAAAGGTGTTGATAAACAAATATTTAAATTAGTTATTTGGTAATATATATTGTTTCATGTCAATGACTACATGTTCTTTAATCAAATTTGTATATAAAAGTAAATGTGAATTTATTTTATTTCATTTATGTGATTGCATACCAGTTGTTGCTTATTTATTTTCTATAACATACTTGTTACCACCTTATTCGCTATTTAACAAATTAATGAATATCCCTAGACCTTAACATAATGACAGGTGTATGTATATCAGTCACTGTCCAATAATCTTAACCTCTCACAATGAAGGTGTTAATAGGATTAAAATATCTGAAAAAGGTGTTAAATTTACAAACACTTTTCTTAATCAAATACACACTTTTTTACTTAATATCAAATACATTCTTTTAAAATCTTCAAGAAATATTATTAGATTAAGTCAAAACTAAAATGATAACTTACAAATAAAAATTGGGGGAGAACTGTCTGCATATTTCAAATTTGGGAGAGAACCGTCAGGGGAGGAAACAGTTTGGGAGAGAACCGTCAGGGAGAGGAACTGGTAAGGGAGAGAATAGTCTGTCATTCCTTTTCCACCATTGCATACATCGGTCTTTCTAAACAAACAAAATTGACAGGTCCTGACCTGTCATCATACATCCCATTTTAAGTCACATGACTGTATGACATCACATCATATTTTGGCAGAAAAAAAATCTATGACATAAATATATGACATGTTTATGATGACATTGATATCAAAAGATAAGTGAAATAGCAAGTATATAATTTGAAATGAAATTAAGCACAGTCCGCCTTGTCTCGAGTCACGGTCAGCCCCGTCCCAAAAATATGGTCCATCCCGTCTAAACATATGGTCCGCCTTGGTACGGTCCGCCCTGTCTCACGGTCCGACCTGTCCATAAATTCGCATAATTCATACAAATTTATCGCACTCTGGAAAACAACTCAATGTGAAATTCCTTTCCATAGAGAGATTATTGGTAGATCACTTTTTTTTTTAAAAAGTGTTGAAAAGACCAGGGTTTTGCAAACGAAAATTCGAAGGTCGAAACGTCTATGAGGTAAAAAGTCTTGTAATCTAACATTCAAGTTGGATCATTCTCACGAGCAAGCAATTCGTCATTAGCACCGTTTATTCAATAATTGGTTTAGAGAGATAAATGAGCAAAATAAGATATAATTTCTTTGTTTTTCATTTCATGTGAAGACAGTCATTTCACAATTTTTGCATACGGTTACATGACACTACCTCAAATTGCATGAAATCTTCACAGGGACAGTAAAAGTCAGCATTGTTGTTCATAGGCGCAGCCATCTTTAATTTCAATCTCGTAACAAACCTTGAGAATGTCCGAGGGTATTTTTTAAGGATATTTTGTATTAATAACCATCAAGACATAAAGAAATTAAATAGAAAGAATAAAAAATTGTATATAAATACACACACTAATCATTTTGATAAAAAAATATTTTATCACGCATGCGTATTACTAACAGCTGAGACGGAACCTGAAAGGAAAACTAGCACTTTTTTATTCAAAGTTTACAAATATTTACAAACAGATTAAGAGGTAAATTTGTTATAGTTAACAATTATTTTCTATCTACAATTGCTCAATAGATTAATTGCTTATTTACTCATCGAATCCCAGTTTTATTCATGTCCACAAGATGAAATATTTTGGAAGCACATGTTTCATTTTGTTTGTTTTCTACGAAGTTGAAATAATTTTGATATCTGTTCTCAATATATGCCTATTATACGTATCTTTTATATGAAACTGATTGTGAAATTAGTTTTTATATGCTGTTGATTTCAACCAATTCGGGCCTTAGCACAGGGAACAAGACACTACACCCACTAGATAGTCTCTCGAATTTTGAAGGGTAATGTAACGATTCGCCACAGAGTAATAACGATTCACCACAGTTAAAGAACGATTCGCCACGTGTTCAAATACAAACTTTTTCACACATGTTTTCAAATTGTTGATGGGATTTTTTTTCCGTTTTATATTTCATTTGTTAATTGGAAGTGGCTAGCCGTACGGGCCCGTACGGCTAGCCAAAAGTTCTAGCCGTACGTGAGTCACGTACGACTAGCCTGGACAAACTGTATTGGCTAGCCGTACGGCACTTTTCAAAAATATATGGAAGTCGAAAATGCATATTTTATTTTGTGTCTTTAAACGACGATTTTAATCAAATCTCCGCATTTGTCCTAGTTTGTTCACTTCAATAAAGATGCTCCGCAATTTTGCAAAAAAAAAAAATGAATACGAGTAAGCGTTGTATAATCTAGCTTAATAAAATTAACGTCCTTAATGTTCATGCTTATGATTTGTATGAAAGATGAATTGTTAAATCTGTTAAGCACATGGATCGAATAAATAATGATCGGAGGGGAATAAATAAATACATGTAAATAAAAAAAAGAATATTAAAAAAAACAGTGAAAAAGAAAAATAATTTAATAATGCAAACTTTCCTTAATGATGGACGATGGACAAACTTCTATACCGACGGTAATTGACGCAATTATCAGAGCCCAACAACAATTATTTTCGGTGTTTTTTTTTCAATTTAAAAATTAAACTTAATGGAACAAAAAAAGGATTATCATCAAAATTTTGTAAACTATTTCAATTGTGTTATTTAACTGCAACCAAACGCTATTTTTTCTCGACGTCTTGAGATGACGAAGTACATTCTTTACTGTAGCCAACGCGTCGATTAATCTCTAAAAAGTAAACATTCTTGTCTAAAATTCTCGCTTTAAGTCATAATTAACATATGCACTTTCGCCTTCCATATATTTTTGAAAAGTGCCGTACGGCTAGCCAATACAGTGTGTCCTGGCTAGTCGTACGTGACTCACGTACGGCTAGAACTTTTGGCTAGCCGTACGGGCCCGTACGGCTAGCCACTTCCTTGTTAATTACATAAATTAATTACACTGAATACAGCTTTTATTGAATAAAAAACACACGAAAACCAAATATTTTATTAACAAAATTACGTAACACATTTTATAACTTCGTTATTTATATAAACTGGAAAAATATACTAACAACTTTTATAGAATAAAAACACATGAAAATAAATATATTTTATTACCAAAATTACATCACACATTGTAGATGAGAAAAACTTATAAATAAACTGGAAAATTATACGAAAGCTTTTTTTTTTAAATAAAGACACATAAATATTTTATTACTAAAATTACATTACACATTTTAGATAAGTTATTTATAGAAGAAGTAGAAATAGTTTATTTCGGTAACTTATACATTTACAGTATCTCGTTACATACAATAATTACAAATATAATAATTCTGTGGTCACATGACAAAAGTAAAGAAAAAAATAATAAGAAGAACATAAAAAGTTTTAACTGATGACATTCTAACGGAGAACAGACAGCTGCAAATAAAGGAACAAAGAACCAGAGTTCCAGATAACGTGCGTATCGGCGTATTTTACGCTTCAAAAGCAGCTAAATACGCACCATATTTCAAATTTGTTGCGTTCATTTACGCACGCTATAAATTAAATACGCAAAGAATGAAAAATCGAAGCGTATTTGGTGTGTACTTTCATTTTCGAAACAGCTGATTCCATTTCCGTTTAACAGTTGACTGTGTATCTTTTTCCGTTTAATACCCGCCAAAATACTTCCAACTACTTTTCATTCTGTAAACCAGTCAAATTATGTCTTTATCGCGTAGACGCTTGGTAAAACGTGTGGCTTGATTTCCATTTATAATTGCAAGCGTTTGTTAATAAAGACGTAAATCATGGCTGCTTCCAAACCAAAGCAGAGGAAAATTGACAATTTTTTAACGCAACTCAGTTACACACTAAAACAATTGTGAATCCTATTGTTGAAGACATTTTAGATCGTGTATTTAAAACGAAAAGGGCGCACATAATTGTGAATCGCAACACAACACTTGAAAATTGGCAAAAATGTTATCCGTGGCTTCAAATTTCAGAAACTGGTACTGAAGTACGAATGAAATATCTGACTTGTCATAAATTTAAAGCTGGCAATGTATGGGCTAATGAAGGTGCAATAAACATGCAGAAATCGGCAATTGATTGATGATTATTTGTAACGTTACTGTTTATGTATTGTCACCAATTTTTGTTGTAAACAATATAAAATAAAATAAGAATATGGTAAAGGCCTTTCAATTGAAGTGAATTCACGCTGAATATCTGCTAAATTAATACAAAATAAATATCTTTAATGTATTTTCATTAAAAAATATTCTATTTTCAAAGGATCATATTATTTTTGTACAAAAAAGTAAGTCATTTAATTGTACCCTTTAGATTTACGATATATCTAAATTTACCCCCACATTCTGAAAAGTGGGGGTAATTACCCCCAGTGTAAAAAAATTATCTGGAACTCTGAGAACATCACAATTTCATTATCATTCATAGAAATAAAAAGTTCCAGTAAGAAGAAAAACACCAAAAAAACAGAAAAGACGTGACAATAATTAACAGCGTCAAAAGTATAGTATTACATCACGGATGTAAATCCGTGATTACATGTATCTTTTTAACGATAATAAGTTGAAACAATTAACATTTCAAAATGTGTTATGAATTATCAACCGGTAGTAACAATTATTGTAGCTTTTTTATTAGCTACATCTATATATTTTCCAGTGTTGCATCTAGAATTTCAAAATTATGGGGGATTGTCCCCCACTCAACTGAAAAATGTGGGGGACTTGAAAAAAATGTGGGGGACATACATTTACCTTACACTATGACTTATCGAAAATAATTCATTTATTTTACGTTCAGGCATTTTTGACAGCTATCGTCGGCTAAAAAACGGAAGTAGAAAAAATAAAATATTGACGAATACTACAAAATACACGCGAGATGACCCAGTCGGCTGCTACACGCTTTTTAGTACGTATTTTAGTCATTACCACGAGTGAAAACAAACATGGCTGAAGCTTTCAAGACACGATGAAGATAAACTGAATAAAGTTAAAAAATTGTCAGATGCGCGACTTGGCGCGCGTTGACTTCATTAAAATGCGCGATCTGCATAAAATATGCGCAAATCGCGCAATCGCGCGTCCTAGATGCAACACTGATTTTCCTAAATTTACAAGTATAGCTTTATTATCTGATTGTAGTAACTACTAATTTATACACATTTATATAACTAACATATATATTATTACAAAATTTACATAATTAACACAACATGAAATTAACTGCTAATAATAACAGCTCCTTCCATAGGCAAAAATAAAAAGCATTCCATAATAGACGACGCCGCTCACCGGCGTCGCCAATAAATAAGCTTAATTGCCGCATTGTTTTGAAATCTGCTCACATTGTCAGATAATTAAAGGATTATTTCGGCGTCAATTAAATATTTCTACAACAAGCTTAAGGTGATTGGCTTATTTGAATTAAAGGTGTGACAAATGTTTAAGATATGCGTTCTTTAATCAATTATCGTAAATCAATTTTCGTAATGATCACATGTTTTTGCAATATTTTTTTTAAATATTTGACATATATATAATATATGAAATATATATTTATATATATAAATATAAATTGACATTTATGTTTATGATAAATTCAATATTTATTTCAACATATAATTTCTTTCTTGTAAATGTACTCCTGTAATAATGTTACTTTGATAAATTGAAAATCCGCGATGGGGGCTTTAAGTTCATGTTAATTGTATTAAGAAACATTATTAAATTATTGTCATTGTCAAATTATTAAAACAAAAGGAAAAAGTTTGTTGATAACTAAAAAAAAATCATTGTTAGATCTATAATCATACTGTGGCGAATCGTTATTTAACTGTGGCGAATCGTTATTACTCTGTGGCGAATCGTTAGTGTGGCGAATCGTTACTAATTCTTTTGAAGAACCTTCACCCCCCAAGATAATTCACCCCCCCCTCCAAATCACCGCAATAGCACCTGAGTGACCTTAGTTGACTTGTATACATCATTTAATTGTTTCCTTTAAATAATTTTGATTATGATAGTTATAGCTAGTTTAAGGTATTCAGCGTACCCATTTATATTATAAAGACCAGGTCTAGGATTTCTAGTCCTATAAATATGACGTCGCTGCGAGATATTTTTGCTTCTGGGCAAAGCAATGTCATATCGAAATAGCTCAAAAACCCATAGCATGTTCCGCCAGAAAATCGGGCGGAACGAAAAACAATGAAGACAGCGTGTATTTACATAAGTTTTGACCTATTTATGAACAAAACTAAAAAAAAAATACCTTTTGTCAAAATAATTAAACTGTCACATCCGAAAAATCATGATTAAATCCTCTCATGTATTTCAATTCTTTTTACAGCCGATAAACAAATGGCGGCCATAAAGTGCGCGAAATCTGATTGGCTAATTCAAGTGCAAGCGTTAAATGAGTCAAAACAATCTAACGGAATATTTTTTTAACGAAATAATTGCCCATGCTCCGTCAGTGTGTTCGAATATATTCCGTTCAAAAGTTTGGAATCAATCTGTAAAGCACCTTGCTTAACCAGTATGGCTGATAGACAAAAATAGATTGATGTTTATATTTTATTTTAAATTGATAAGTACATTGTTTGAGAGTTTTTGTGTATGATTGAGCATGAAATTGAAAGAAAAGAAGATAAGCTTTTGAATAAAGCTTGAAAGGCAAGACAAAAGACATTTTTTGAATTTTTTATGATGCTATGCGTTTTTGAGCAATACCTATTAGACGTCAGGCTTGACCGACATAAACTATAACAAGCCTGTAACGTCTAATATATTGGACTATAGGATTTCATGATATTTATGAACAGTCTGTAAATTTTTGGACGATCCATAATTTTACAGATTGTTTTAGACATCAAGTAAGAAAATAGTAGAAATTGCATTAAAATTCAAAACCGCAGGTTAAATTGAATAGGGTTACGTAACTTACGTATAATATGAATAAATATAACAGTATGATAAGTTTCAGAGCAATTTGATGACTTTCAATTTTCACTTTTAACAAAAATTTCAAAATCATCATACAAAGATGAAACTCATTACCCCATTACTTTTGTAAATATAATCAATCAATAAAACAACATATCTTATGATTAGGATATTACTTTTTAGTGTAAAACCAAAAACAGCAAATTTCACATTGAACATCTGTAAATTTATGGATTGAAAAATCTTTAAAATTCTAGACTATGTATAAATTTACGGACAGTCCATAAATATCATGAAATCCTTGACCTGATGACATGCCCTCAACGCTGAAGACAGCTCCTTAGGGAAAGTCCACCAATAATCTTGAAAGGAATCTGAAACACTTGTATTCATACATTCAGCATGCCATGAAGTAAGTGAAGCATACCCCGGTAAAACTACTATGTCTAATCTGTTGATAAGCCAAGGATGGACATATAAAAAACTTATTATAACTCCCTCATAGTTTCCGACAGGTAAAATATTCTTAGCCACCATCTTGTCAAAATGTTTGACCACATGATTATGAGATTGACCTTTACAGGATAATCTGGGCAGAGAGATAAGAAAACAATACCCATGTGTTTCTAACTTTTTTTAATGATTTTTTTTTATAAATAACTTGTTTTTAAGAAGTAATTATTACTGATTCATTGATAATATATCTATTGACATTCATGGCAATTTATCTGAATAATCTGATAATTTTTGTTATTTTACATTTCATAATGTATATTTTACTAGCCAAAGTTAGCACATTGCTCCTATCTTGTCAGTAACTTTATTTTAAATGATATTTTCAGATGTCTGCAGATAGCACTGGACCTGCCCATCGTTTGAAATCATACAAAAATAAAGCTTTAGATTCCCTTGAATTAAGAAGACGGAGAGAAGAAGAAGGTATCCAACTACGTAAACAAAAACGTGATGAACAAGTTAGTATATAAAATTTTAAAGCAAATACTTCCTTTTTGAAATAACATTGGTCAAGAGTTTGTAATTCTTGCAAGGAATTAATAATCTAATCAAGTAAATTATTACAAAAATTATATATGGGAGAAACACACATCAACTTACTGGTATATAAAGACATGGAAAAGTATACTCACTTATTCTATGAACATTATAAGGGTTTAAAGGTAATAATGTTAGCTGCAGACTGTAGGAAATTTCAAGAAATATGTTGAATATATGTTGTTTTCTTTTCCTTAGTTATTCAAGAAGAGAAATGTGACACTACCAGCAGATGGTGATGAGGATGTAACTGGGTCAGATGCTACAGATCATACTGTCACCTCAACATCTTCTTTAGGGGTAAATTATAGTTTAACTTATTAACATACATTGTTCATTATTGTAGCTAAAGAAAAAAAATAGAAAAAAAATGTAGAAAAGCTTTTAATATCATGATTTTCGCACATTGAAGTTTTGGTCACTGTTATGTTGATATTTCATGAAAACTTAATTGAAATCATATGCAGGCAGTGTACATTAGTGTGAAAAAAATTTTTTTATTATTTGCAGCAAGGTGGTATTACCCCTGAGATGGTGCAAGATTTATACAGTGAAGATCTTGATAAACAAGAACAAGCTACACAGAAATTTAGAAAATTGCTTTCCAGAGGTATTCATTTATTTATTATAAAAGTTAAATAGATTTAAACATATAATGGGTTTCTGTCTTAAATTATTGTTAAGTAACTTCTGTCCTTTTCATAACTGTACACTCCAATTTCTTTTCTGAATTCAAATTTTTCAGATTGGAAAAATAAATGATACTGACAGGGTGAATTCTATAATTATCTTGAGGGGAAAAAACTACTAATTATCTTTAGCTGTGACCCTTTTGCATGAAATAAAACCTAAGATTTTGTTAATGTACACCATTATGTTAAATTACTAGACACTATGATATTAACATATAAAGCTTTTGCAAATGATTATTTCATCCCAATTATTACATAATTTTGTTGTTAACTTGTAGAGCCAAATCCACCAATAGATGAAGTTATACAGACTGGAATCATTCCACGATTTGTTGAGTTTCTTGAAACAGATGGAAGCTACACATTACAGGTAAAATATACTTAAATGTGCATTGAATTCTACTATTTGTTATAATGATTGTTTTTCATTGCTAAAAAAACAACAGAAAAACATTCTATTTTTAGTAATTTACTGAATTTATTGGTGTAACAGTGCCTTATAAATAAATTGTAATATCAATATTATTTTTCTTGCTAGAGCACAGATAGAATCAAGCGGAAAATTTCTGTAGGGCCATTTATTCTCATGTTTTATACCCTTTAGTTTATTGTGATTTATACATATTGTATTGCCAGTCTATTTATATATTAGATAGTAAGTTGATTATATTGATGTATTACAGTTTGAAGCAGCGTGGGTATTAACTAACATAGCGTCCGGTTCATCTCTCCAGACTAGAGTAGTTATTGCAGCTAATGCTGTACCAATATTTGTCCGTCTCCTCAGCTCCGATATAGAAGATGTGCAAGAACAGGTATGTATCTTGTAAAAGACAGTGATTTAAGGAGCTGACATTAAACACTGAACATTAGTAGACTGACCAAATTGTTGTTCTGATGAAAATGCTTGTATCATAAGTATGGAAACATAGCGGATGGATTATCAATAAAAGACTGTTTGATACATTACATATATCAGTATCATTAACAACTTAGTTTCACTGGAGATTCAATAACTAACAGTTGAGTCTTCAGGTTAAAAAAATAAGGAAATAAGAGAAAAGTTTGTATAAGTCGAGTAGTTTTGATGTTTGAGATGTTCTTTATAGATGATAATGTTTTTAAGTACATAACTTAAATTTAACATTACTATTTCAGGCAGTTTGGGCTTTAGGAAACATAGCTGGAGACAGCCCAGAATGTAGAGACTATGTTCTTAGTGAAGGAATTCTTGTACCTTTATTACAGTAAGTTGATGCAAATTTAATATTTGACTTTCTATTGTTCATAGAGGAAAATTGAATAAGTGTTAGACTTTAAATCACTTGCCCCTCACCGCTGTGGGTTCGAATCCCGACAGGGACTTTGGATTCTTTCATGTGAGGAAGCTATCCAGCTAGCTTACGGAACGTCAGTGGTTCTACTCGGGTGCCCATTCGTGCCTGAAATAATGCACAGAAGGGCACCTGAGGTCTTCCTCCACCAGTAAAGCTGGAACGTCACGATATGACCTACAATGTGTCGATGTGACGTAAACCCCCCCCCCTCTCAAAAAAAAAGAATAAGTGTTACATTGGTTTAATGTTGTCCAAGTCTTTGGGAATTTTTTTAGGAGTCACCCGGTGGTAAGTCGGGCGGGCAGTCGGTCGGTCCAGACGTCCGTTGCATTTTCCTTGTCCGGAGCATAACTTGAAGACTAATGGTTGGAATTCAATATAACTACATACAATGGTCTAGCACATTGAGAGGAAGTGTAGTGCACAAGAACCATAACTCTATCTTGACTAATTACAGAGTTATTGCCCTTTGTTACTTTTCCTTGTCAGGGGCATAACTTGAAAAGTTCTGGTTGGAATTCAAAACAACTTCATACAATTGTCAAACACAATAAGGGGAAGTGCAGTGCACAAAAACCATAACTCTATCTAAAGTAATTACAGAGTTATTGCCCTTTGTTGCTTTTCCATTGCTTTTTTTTGTCCAGACCATAACTTGAAGACTAATAGTTTGAATTCAATATAACTACATACAATGGTCAAGCACATTGAGAGGAAGTGCAGTGCATAAGAACCATAACTCTATGTTGACTAATTACAGAGTAATTGCCCTTTGTTACTTTTCCTTGTCCGGGGCATAACTTGAAAAGTACTGGTTGGAATTCAAAACAACTTCATACAATTGTCAAACACAATAAGGGGAAGTGCAGTGCACAAAAACCATAACTCTATCTAAAGTAATTACAGAGTTATTGACCTTTGTTACTTTTCCATTGCCTTTTTTGTCCGGACCATAACTTGAAGACTAATGGTTGGAATTCAATATAACTTCATACAATGGTCAAGCACATTGAGAGAAAGTGCAGTGCACAATAACCATAACTCCATCTTGACTAATTACAGAGTTATTGCCCTTTGTTACTTTTCCTTGTCCAGAGCATAACTTGAAAACTAATGGTTGGAATTCAATACAACTTCATACAGTTGTCAAGAACATTAAAAGGAAGTGCAGTGCACAAGAGCCATAACTCCATTTTGACAAAATACAGAGTTACTGCCCTTTGATACTTTTTCTTGTCAGGAGCATAACTTAAAACATACTGGTTGGGATTCAAAACAACTAAATACAATGGTCAAGCACAATAAGAGGAAGTGCAGTGCACAATAACTATAACTCTATCTTCAGTATTTATAGAGTTATTGCCCTTTGTTCCTTTTCTTTGTCTTTCTGGACTTATTACAGAGTAATTCAATTAAACTTCATCAATGGCCAACCACATTGAAAGGAAATGCAACATATAAGAACCACAACTATCTTTAATTGCCCACAACCATAACTCTATATTTCAATTCTTTTACAAGGTAATCTGTTACTAATAACATCCTCATTTCCGAAGCAGTCATGTGGGGGTATTAATCACATTTAGTGATAGTTCTAGTTAAAGTTAAGTGGAAATGTAATTTATAGTTGAATATTATCAACTGAAACAGAATGCATGATTCCTATATCTCATAAACTTTATTTCTTTGTGCAGGTTATTAAGTAAAAGCAATAGTTTATCCATGACAAGAAATGCTGTTTGGTGTTTGTCAAATCTCTGTAGAGGCAAGAACCCACCTCCAGACTTTACAAAGGTACATAATCTTGTTCATTTATATTATCCATTTCACATACTGCACTAAAGGGCTTCCTCCTATTAACTTCTGAAAATTTTGAAAGAGATGTAGGTACGAAGAAAATACAGTTTTACCTATCTCATTTAAATATCGCATTCAAATGTACACTGTAAGCAGTATGTAAATGCTGTTGTTGAGTATAAAGAAAAATTATAATATCATAATGATATGTTTACCTTTAAAAGAATTCAAGAAATACTTCGTTTGTTATATTGAGAATTTTAAAACTTCAAGAAAACCTGATCCTGATGAAGGTAAAGTGATGAACTGAAACTAGTAGAAAAAAAATTTCCTTAAACCAAACTTGTGTTGATGTGTTACTTTTCTTCCTCAGATTTTGATTATGTATAAAATAATTATTTAGGTATCACCCTCCCTGCCAGTGCTTGCCAGACTATTATACCACACAGATAAAGATGTGTTAGCAGACTCATGTTGGGCACTGTCATATCTCTCGGATGGTCCTAATGAAAAAATACAAGCTGTGATTGACTCCGGAGTGTGTAGAAGACTTGTTGAACTTCTTATGTAAGTCTCTTTTCTCATGATGTTGCTGGCATAGTACAAAATAATTAGTAGAGAATTATTACATGGATTAAAGATATACAGCTTTCTTACCAAGATCTCCTTTAATTTTAAGTATAGTCTTCTTTGAGATATATATAGATTCAACTGTATGAACAGATATGTAGCACAAAATGTTAAATTGTACAGAATTGTAGTGTGGCAAATAGGAGTAAATGTAGAAGTCAGGAAAGAAACTGCTAAAGTCATTGCTATTACTTGTAATGTACTTCTTCCTGATTGTATCAAATTATATGTTTTGATTGAATTGTGAAACTTCTTTAAAGTAAGAACGAGAACTTATTTTGTTATTTAGTTATATCATTCGATTTGATTTATTGTCATATTGAAATTTCCTGGTGGTAGAACCACAACATTTATCAGGAAATTTTAATAATTTCACCAAAAAGAAAAGGCTTCAGGAAATTTAATAATTGTATCAATAATAACCACAAGTAGTTTCAAGTTGTGGTACTTACATGTGCATTCACAAGTGACTGGGTTCTGTTTTACATGCATTTCCTGTGTAACTATTTAAAATCATTATCGTGTTATGAAACTAGCATTTTCAAGTCATATATACAGAACAAAGCAATAAGAAATATTCCCATATGGTTTAAGTCAAGTATCAGGAATACTTTGATATGTTGAAAACAATGTTTTCTTTAAAATTTATCAATATCATAATATCCATTACTTTTACAGAGCACATTTCTTCAAGTCTTTTATCTTAATTTGAACTTGGCAATAATAACCTTATCACAAGGGACCGAAGTAAGGCCCCATGCACAATCCAAAATAGCCTCTCTTTTTTCCCCAATTTTAAAAAACAGAACAGCAGCACATAAATTGTTTTAGCTTCTGAGAAAAATTGAACTGTTTGACTTGTTTCTTAATATTATTGACATGTTATATGATCATACACGTGTTAAGGAACTGAGTCATATAAAAACATTCATCTTTTTAATAAAATTCAAAATGTCAACGTTTCCCAATTTATGCCAGGGTCTTTTCCCATAATAGCTGGAAAAGGCCCTGATTTGTCATTTGAAATAAGTAAACACCATAGCATGATACATTTATGTCAATATATATGTTGTACATGTTTGACTATATTTTCAGGCACAATCATCAAAGTGTGGTATCAGCAGCCCTGAGAGTTGTAGGAAATATTGTAACTGGAGACGACTATCAAACACAAGTAATTACATTATGTGCTCACTGATACATTATAAATGTTTGTCTGAAAATTTCATTAAGAACTATTTTACTAGCATTCATTTATATAAAGAAATCATGCTTGTTTAAATATTTTCAGTAGTATGTTAAAGATTATGTTTGAAGGTTTGTTATTCTGGATAAAGAAGTAGTTATGTAATGCCTTATGTTCTTTATGTCACTCACACTTGTTAGCCTTCTCAATTTCATGACTAGGGATAGGTTAGTACTGGTAACGAAATCTAGGAACGCTGTTAATAGTTCGCCCTTGTGATGAAGGATTCATATTTTCTTATAAACCAATGCACTAAAATATAAGAACAGGAACTGAGAGTTCATTTAATGCACTAAAGTATAAAAAAAGAAACTATAAGAGTTCATTTAATTAACTTATTTATATAGGAAGCATTTGTATATTATCTTGCTTTATTTATATGTAGACATCATTTTCCTCTTTAAAAATGCAGTTGTTTACAAACTTTATTATAGAATAGAAATAATGGATTGCCAAGTACCATGAAACATGAAGTGAACTAAGATCTTACATAAAGTTGCAAAATAAATAATAAAAAAAAAATTATTTGGCTAGATTGAAACTTAATATTGACAATCTGTGGAAGTTAAATTGTGCAGCAATATTGAAAAGCATATTGTGTATTTGTTAATTTATTTTCTAGGTAATTTTAAGTTGTTCAGCTTTACCTTGTTTACTGCATTTACTGAGTAGTTCAAAAGAATCTATTAGAAAGGAATCTTGCTGGACAATATCCAATATCACTGCTGGAAACAGGATGCAAATTCAGGTAATATCTTTATTTTATTCTTTGAAAAACAGCCAACTAAATGAGTGCTTAAAATGAAATTGGATCTTGATTCAAGATGTAAACTTTACAAAATGATGTTAAAACTGTTTTTGCGGACAGGTCTTTGAAGAAAAGCAACTATTTCTTTGTTAAAATTGCTTTTGTTGGATTAAATGTTACAAATAATTACTCTGATACAGATGAAATAAAACCGTTATCAAAGAAGTAATGGCTTAGTTAACTTTGACAAGCTTGCATGTTTAGAAACTAAGTCATAATTTTGTCAAACAGAAGCTGATGGTCATGTAACTTTATTTCAGGCGGTTATAGACGCAAACATTTTCCCCGTGTTGATAGATATCCTAGGTCGAGCAGATTTCAAAACCCGTAAAGAAGCTGCTTGGGCAATCACAAATGCAACATCTGGTGGTTCACCTGAACAAATCAGGTAAATGTTCATTACATGTTCTTCTATTGGATACAAATGAATGAGAAAAATAGCTAGATTTTTGTTGATATTTTATAACATCTTGAGTATAAGTAACTTTAACAAAAAATTTGTAGATTTGAGTTTTAATTAGTATGTATTGGAAAAAAATAGAAACTTGTGTCTTTATTTTTGAAATCGTCCCCTTGGAACCCAACAATGATTGTTGTTGGATCTTGAAAGGATAATAATGTAATATGATATTAGGAGAATTTGAAATCAGTGATACTTGCATTGGTCTGTATCCTATGGTTGCACATTTTCATTTATAAATGATATTGTCACAATTGATGAAAGACCTTTTATATATTAAATAGATTAATTTTTTCATGTTTTCAAAGAAATCAGTTAAACTCTAGAATAGGCAAGAACATGACATGGTTAACTTAACTATTTATCCCAGTTGACAAGCAGTATTGATATTTCAGTTGGAACTTGCATGCATGATAAAGTGATATTATTTTAAGAAAGTAGAAAATCTTTAATATTTTCTTCGTCCCCTTGGAACCCAGCAATGTAAATTGTTGGATCTTGCAAGGACGATATATTAAAGTGATTTCAAGAAATGGGAAATCTTTGATACTTTCAGTGGTTTGTACTCCTGAACTCACAATGTTAAGCTGATGCTAGATTTATCAGTGTGTATTGTATACAGAAAGATTTATTCAAGTGTGTTCTAAAATTTTGCTGCTTTTTTACCTAAAGAAAATTTTTTATTCAAACAGTAAGAATTTCTTACATAATCTGAACAATTTATGATTTTAATGTATAAATGCCAACTGTTGAAATGCTAGAGAAAAGCAAGTTTTTCATTCATGAAAAGTTCATCATACTAGTGCAGCATGTTTAACTTACGAACCTATACCCTTAAACAAATGTAATAATCATGTTTGTGTTACAACTGGACCGAAATATTAATACACAATACATATATGTGTTTACAGGTTTTTGGTTGATCAAGGATGTATCCAGCCTCTATGTGATTTGTTGACAGTTATGGACAGTAAGATAGTTCAGGTGGCCCTGAATGGTCTGGAGAACATACTGAGACTAGGAGACCAGGATGCCAAATCAAACAACGGAGCTAATCCTTACTCTGTTATGATTGAGGAGTGCTATGGTAAACCAATAATTTACTTCCAAGTTAACCTGTTGGCCACAAAGTGTGCCCTGGCACCAGACAGGGTGGAGGGTTTTAGTTATTATGTTCTTGTCTTGCTTGCCTTCCTTATCAAGGCCTTTACTAATAACTGTTAATTGATATCACTGTTATGTTGTGAAAATGTTAAAGTATACTAGTTACGTTTGTGAGTTCCGTCTTGAAATATGATTTGTTTGTTATCATGAAATATATATGATATTCCATAAGTGCTTGGTTGATAACACATACTTTGAGTGAACATCCTGTATGATCACCCTCAATATGATGTGATTATACATTGATGTTTAGTATTATTGGGCATTATTGTATAGCATTCATTTTCACAAACTGGTCCAGTTTGAATTGTTTAACATAAAATTTGATAAAAGAAAAGCTCATCAACATGAACTTGTGATTTAGGATTAGATTCTAAAACAGTTTTGTTACTGAGTGTGTATGTTTATGTATTATGTTAATATGTTTATTATATGACCTGTATCTTGTCATTAAATTAGGTTTAGACAAGATAGAGTTTCTACAAAGTCATGAAAATAGAGAGATCTACCAGAAATCTTTTGACATGATTGAGCGATACTTCGGTACAGAGGAAGAGGACCGGGGTATTGCACCAGAAGTTGACCAGAACTCCGAGCAATACCAGTTCCAAGCAGCAGATAATGCTCCAATGGGAGGTTTCCAGTTTTAGCTCGGGAGTTTGAAATATTCAGAGTAGCTCTTTCATCAGTCAAAAAAATAGCATCACTATAATCGTGATAGGTTTCATTGTGAGGAATCTACATTGGCAAGGTCCTTCCCCCCCATTGACGAGACAGCGACAATTAGGATCCAACAACAACAATTCCCAGGACTTGATGGGCAATAGTGATAAACATCATGATAATTGACGTCCCCCCATAGTGATGAAGATGTGATGAACTTCTAAGCTATATTGACATAATGGTAAGATGGTAACCATTCAAGTCCAGAGAATTTCCCGGAAGTTATTGTGATCTTTAGATCAGATAATCTTCCTAAGACAGCGGTGGAGAATACTTAACTGACGATTAAATTCCATGTTCGACAATGTGGAATCGGCCAGAGACGATAGACTGAACATTTGAGGAATAAATGAAAGTTACAGGAATGTTCACTTTGCCTGGAAAATAGTATGGAAATGGAACTTAATTGTTGAGATGTGTGATAAATATGTGATAAACAGATTATCCAGGCATTGTTTAAAGGAGAAGTGTTGAATACAAGATATTTCCTCAAAAAAACTGAACTAGTCCCCGAGGACATAGAACATTGACTGCTATGCACAAATTACAAATTAAAAATTAACCTGTTGGAATCTCATTTATAAAAGTAAATGAGGAATGAATAATATGAAGTGATCTCAGTGTGATAAAATAAAAGTGAATCTTTGTATATTTGTTTATTTTAAAAAGTGAATTCATGAAAGTACTAAATTATAAATTGTATTCACTTGAGGGACAATTGCTTGTTGAAGTCAAGCAGACAATGTGATAAAAGTGTAATTGTGACTTAAATAATAAAACCAAGGATTTCTAGTGAGTACTGTGTTCATGCCATGCATAGACAAACTGTCCATAGACGCTCAACCAATGTCCATTGACGCTCAAAATGACCCCCCGATTTACTTTCCCTTCAAATACCCTTCCAGCATTTTACGAGATTGTTGTGATGTGATACTTGTGTTTTAAAAAGGCAATGGTGCTTAAAGTTATACAGACAAAAAGTTATTTTTTGTCGGTGGAAAGGGCAAGAGTATAATGCAGGAAACCTCGATTCCATGGACATTTTCGACATGCAGACATTTATGGACATTTTATGAACATTCGGACATTATCCCTTCCAAGAAGGACTTGCGATTTTTTTGTGATAAGTGATAACTTCAATTTGTTGGAAGAAAATTCAAGCTTCTTTTACCAGTTCCAGGTAACCAAGGCAACTGGACAGAAACATTCCATAAAATAGAAGTTGCAACCCCGAAGTTTTCTCTTTTTGTTGTTTCATTTCTGACAAATTTATGAATCATTTATATTAATTATATTAATTAACGGAAATGTTAGCAAATCATACTAAGCTTTAACAGAACCATTCAGAAGCTTATCTTGTTTTGTTATATTGATTTATATTATTGGATTGTTGGTGAATTGTTGACTGTTGTATTGAAAACTTGTTTATTGTATTATTATTCCCTAACATTATAATAAGTTAACATGCAGATTAACACTAGAAATATATATCTAGTTAGTTTACTGCAGATATTATTGGCTGAATTTTTATTTCAGTTTACTTTTCTACTATTGTCTTTCTTTGTTTTTCTTTTATTTTTTTCTAAGGTTTTTGGTGTACAGATTTTTATTTGTACTTACTTTGTATAGACTGCTATGTATCTGTCAAATTATGGTTTCATATTACTGGAAATTTTTTCGTTTGTTGAAAAAGATTTCTTATTTTAGATTTAAAGGAAAGTTTAAAATTCGTATTAAAAGATTAATAATGAAGTAAAATTTTGTTTCCAGTGTTGTAATTAATACATTGATTATCTTGTTTAACTTTCTCAGTTACTGTTGCCGGAAATTTTTTAAATGCGTCTCTTCCGGAACATTGTTATGTGTCAAAAAAAAAATATTTTTTATCATTATTTGTTGTTTTCCTTATTTAGAAGGTCATCCTATTTTTATCCAAAAAATGGGGGGTGGGGTATGGGTGACAGTATTCAGAGTTTTAACATTTGGTTCAACTGTACACTTTTATATGTTTTGATATATATCTTTTTACATTTATTATGAGATACTTAATGGAGTTTATCCTAATATTGTTTATTTAGTGCCATTAAACCCATATTGGGACTATGTTAAGTTTTATAAGATAGAAAAATGCTATGGAATATATGAACAAGAATCAATTTTGAAACATGCATGTTTTATAGAAATGTGTTTAGACGTCTAAAGGCAGGGTAAAAAAAATTTCCTTGATCAGAATATTTTTCAATGTTTCTGGTTGATGTTTTGTTATTATTCAAGAATGGGCCAACATCGTATTATTTTGTATGTTAAAAGTATTTTTCGCATAATGACTAGACTATGGCATTATAATTGTAAGAACATTTTTCTTTAAATAGGATGACCTAATTTCTTTTTTGTATATATATTAAGTTCATGTAAATAAACAGTAAAAACATACACACAACAACAACAACACACTGAACATATCACACCAAAATAAACCAACACATGTCAAATCAAACATGTATATTATATAGAAGTAAGTTGTGCAAAACATTTGTGTACAATGAAAGAAAATACATATTTATAGTGAAGAAGGTTCGCTATTTATAAGAATATATTGCAAACCAATGGATGCCATTTTAGGTGGGGAGATGGTGGGAAAATTTCAGAAGGAAGATTTTGCTGAAAGCCAGATCCATATTTGCTATCATTAAGCGTGAATATCTTTCGCTGTTGCAAAATATTTTCAGAGGAATAAAAAACAAATAAGTTGACTTTGGTCTGTATACATATCTAGTGACTGGTTCATACTTTCTGAAGAATGCAAGTTAGAATTAAGATGTAAAGGGGTATAGGTGACGCAGATCTTCAGGAACTTTTACTGCCAAAATTGATATATAATACTGACATGCTAGTCAAGTTGTTTTCCTGTATTTTTTTGTTATTTTTCAGTCTCTATGGTTACTAGTAGTGATTGAAACACTTGTTAAATATGTACATTATGTACATTTCCTCAAAGAAAAATTCCAGATGTTGATTTTTTTTTTATTTTTGCAGAAAAAGTAAGAAATGTTTCATATTTGTAACAATGACTTGCATGAAAAATATACTTTTTTTTCAAATCATGAACATGAATATATCATGATAGCGATTTATATAACTGTTATGAAATTGATGAAATTTGATATTCTATCACACTGGTCAAGATGGACATAAAAAATTTACTTTAAAAATCGTATATTAAATATTTGGTCCACCGCTAGACAATCAGACCAAGTTATATCAATGACATAATGTGACAAAGAATTGGATTATATTATTAGCATTGGTTTTTGAGACAGAGTAAAATTAAATTGTATTGAACTCGAGCAATTACTTATATTGTGGCCTATATAAAAAATCGTCACCATTTTAAACTTACATGTCCAACTCTTACACAAAACAAAGAAATACATACATACATACAAACAAACAAACAAACAATGCCTCAATATGTTAATCAAATGTTACAATTACATAACATGCAAACAAATATAAAAAAAAAAGAAAAGCACATACAAAAAAAATACAAACTAAAACATGCATTCACCAAGATAACACTTGTCAAAATTCTTGTGTGAATTAAAAATGAAAAATTATAGATTTTGTTTGTTTTTATTATGCTCATTGGAGCCAACTTGTTCGGGTTAATTGTTTTAGAGTATAATGACAGACCATTACTGAAATGTATTCACTTAAATACATCTGATACTACTGGTTTTAAAAGTTTTCCAGATTAAGTCTTTGAATCTGCTTAATAATTTTGTGTAATGGATTTGCCCAATATGGCATCTGGAACAGTCCCATTCCAATTTTAAAGGATTTCAAAAGAAAAATAAAATTCGTTTTTAGCTACCTACCATAGAGCTTTGTTGGACTGCATAGATGTATAGGTTGGCCTGGCTCTATACTGATGACAAAGGCTAAAAGATCAACTATCTTGTATGATCTGCTCATAAAATTCCTTGGCTATGCAGACAAAGCTGAAAATTTAACTACATGTATAACTTCCAAAGAGTAAATACAGTGTTCTTGGGACATAAGCATTAGGGGTCACTGGATCAATATTTTTATCAGTTTTACTTTCTCATTATTTCCTTGCCATAAAATTGTGTCATGTCTAGGATTTCAAAAGAAATTGGTGCACATGATTACCATAAGTAGGCAATGTGTTGTGTGCAAGAGTGTTCATAGTGGATGTTGTAATTGAAGTTCAAATCCTGTCCGGATTAAAATTTTGGCAATACTTTGCTGGATTGTCAAAATATTTGTAGTATGTCATCCCCTCTTCAAGATCATGTGAGGTCAAAGGTCAAACCTTGTTTGCTTTATAACTGGGTGTTACTTACGAATGGTACTTGGAGATATAAACATCATATTGCATGGGGCGTCTGTGTCCTAGTCTTCTATCTGTTCTGCTTTGATATTTTCAATCTTTCATTTTATTCATGATTCGGCACATGGGAGGTTAGAAATCTGCTAATTAACCTATTATAATCTATTGGAATAAAACTAGGCAGCCTAGTCCTAGTTTTAGATGATGTTAGGTTTACATTGTATTTATTTGTAGCACTGTTGAGTATGGAAAAGAAAACTAAAAATAAGATAACTAAAATGACCCTAACTTTTGTTCTATACAATATTTTGCTTGGTTTTAAGGCCAAAATAGGGGAAGATAATTTTAGCTAACCTCGTGCACAAGGAGGTGAATGGGAGGTTAAAAATAATTTTTTCAAATTCAAACTCACAATTTAAGTACCAGTATGTAATTGGTCAGAAATTGGCACAGAAAATGCATTGAGCAATGAAAATCCAGAGATCTGTTCACCTTTTCAAGGCCATTGCAAACAAATATCTATGTATATTGACCATATAACAATTTTCCAGTATGTGTTCTTACAACTTACATGAATCACTTTTGAGTCCCCTTCCTGGTACTAACTAGTACTGGTGTAATAAATACTGGTGTCATATGAAGAAACATGATTGTGACACGAGTAGGGCTCAAACTCATGATTCCTGGGTTGAGAGGCAGACAACCACGAGGCCACTGCTCCCCTCACTGTATATATAGGTAAAGATGAAAAGCCCAGCAATATATATATCTGACTAAGCTAACGTGGCCATTAACATTGTAATATCTTTGTGGTATACAAAAAAAATGCACAACAAAAATAGTGATATTTTGTATTTATTCATTTTTTTCTGTACATGAAAGTTAAACATCAACAATTTACCATCTCAATCAACACTGAAATATTGAACCATAATTACACAACTGCTGAAATCTACTTAACTTATTCTCACTGAGTAAAAAACATCCTGGTGAACTTTTTCAAGCTTTAAGTACGAATATGTTTTATCCGACACATCTTTGATTTCAATAGTCTACCTCATTTTAGAGGGAATAATGTTCCCAAGTTCTATCTTGTATATGTCTTTGAATCAGACTTCACAACTCTTCCTTTACAGATATGCTTATATTATCTTCTAAAGAAGAATTCAAAGCTATCTGATATGCCTAAAAATATGGTTAAAATTAGAAGAAAAAAATTGATGAATTTGAGAACATTGACAATCAAGTTATAATAATAATTTAACAATACTTTTATGAAAATTGGCAATCAATTCACATGTAAAATTCTTCAGTATTAAATAGAACAGAGAACACAGCAAATATAAAGTTTTTTTCTACTTTTACATACAAAGTTTAAAAGTAAGTAACAAAACAATAAAAAGTGCATCCAAAATGTTGGTAAAGTATAGCAAATAAACAAGTGGGCAAAATTATCAACATGGTAACCATGTAGTCACAATTCTACAATCATTTATAACAATTTGACAAACACACAAACACATATCTAAATCACAGTCTTTTTTAACAGAATGGCAGTTCTAGAAATAAATTGGAGCTTTCACATGTTTTAGATATGCCATATTGAAATTACAGGGCATATAATACAGCAGTACTGTGAAAACAAAACTTAAATTAAAATACTACTGTGAAATAATGCTACTGCATTTGATAATTCATAGCATACACAAATATGGTACTCTCATTCTCTAAAACAAAATTTAGGACAAACTTTAAACTGTTACACACCTTGTAATCAAGGCAGTTCCAAACAAATTTTACACTCAAACCATCGAAAAAGATTTGAAAATGTTTTGAATGTGAAAATTTATTTTCCTACTCAGACGTAGTACAACAACAATTAAGACACTGTTACAGTTAGGGCTCTCCTAGTTTAATAGTCCCCCTAATATCACAGACAACATAAAATACTGAATGGGTTAATACACAAATTATAAACTAACAATAAGGGAAAATGTCAAATGGAAATCTACTCCGATCAGGTGAAATCTATCAGTAGTCTATAGATAATCCAAATATAGAGTATCTAGCTTATATGAAAAGGACATTTTTATCATAATTAAAAATTTTACCCCATTGGCTTCTTCCTCATTATTAGTATGACTTACACACTGTTTTACATTGTATAGGATAAGTCAAGACAACTTTTTGTTTAGTAAATAACCCCATCCTTAGTCAAATTTTACATCTTCTGATCAAAGTTTTTTTTCCAGATCTTTCCAAAATTTATATATCTGTCAATTTATTAAATTAATTCATGAATGGTTAGATTCTGACACTTGGTTAAAACCAAGTAAGTCATACATTTTAGACAATTGTTTTTGTAGTGCACTTAAATGTCTGAAATTCTTAACATTTTATTTTATAAAAATAAGCAAAAATTTTCTGTAAAGCACATCCTTTTTTCACTTTGAAAGTATAAGAGTACTAAACAATAACAATTACTTGGCTAAGGGAGCATGTATAGAAATATTAATACAATATATGTGTTTAATTTTTTGGTGAAAACTAAGCTTAAGCATAGATAACCATAACACAATGATATGTAAACGAAAAATTCACAAAGCAACTTTACATTAAATAATGTTTCTTGAATGATCTGTAATTGTTCATTAACATATATAGCATAAATGCAAGATTGATCTCACAGGCCACAAAATTTAAACCTATACTGAAAGACAACTTCAATGGGGAAAACATTTGTAAAAAAAAAATAATAATCACAGACACGCTGGCACTAATGATCACAGAAAATACTTTCTAATCTAGCAAAGAAGTAAACAATGGTATCAAGGAAGCTATACACAAGCACTTGATGCAATTATGACTTTTTGTGCAAGTTTTAATTAACAAAGTTTAATGTTAATCATAATATATGTATATATATCAAGCTATAAAACTTTAGAAACAAAATTATTATTATAATAGTTCTAATGAATCAAGTAAAAAGAATTCAAAATGTTAATTTATAGGTAATTTTTGAGGATTTAAAGTGTAAAAAGTTATGTCAATATAGCTGGTTACACCATCAGTCTTGAACCTGGAATATAGCGAGACTCGCTCCATAGATTGGTTTCCCCGCAATTTCTTAATGTACGTTTACATTGTCCACATCTGTTGTATTTATCACACTGTTCATGGAGAAGAATGCCCGGACTCAATGCTCGCAAGTGGTCCTCCTCGAGCCTTTCCTTCTTCGTCATCGAGGCTCGAACCCAATCTTGCTCTAACCTTTTACGTGCATTAATACGCCTGTTAAACTTATTGGCACGATCATCCAGCAACCTGTAGACAGACATTTTAACTTATTATGTAACAAGTTGTAATTTATGCAATGTATCATTTTTGTGAAAATGTTGAAAATAGAGAAGGACATTATGTTCAATTTAATTAAACAATATTTTACCCAATATCCATGTTATTACAATCAAAAACAAAAAAGGATTGAGTAGAAAGCTACAAACTTTTTTAAAACTCTCTCCATTCAATTTCTAAAATTCCTCATTTCATATGATTAAGCAAATTTTGTTCACATTTATTTTTTCATAGTAACACATTAAATACTCTTCAGAAAAGGAAACACAGAAAGATAGGGTAGTATATTTTATACTTTACTTACTCATTCCTTGTTCTCTCTAGAACTTGCTCTTCCTCTTGTTGTTCAGCCAATCGTTTAAGAATATTTTCACGTTTTTTCTGAGCAACAATATCTTGTTGTTCCTGGAAAAGGTCGTAAGCTCGTCGTCTACGTTCAGCCATTTTCTCATTTGTCATATCGTTCATACCAAAAACTTCTTTGTCTGATTCACGAGCTGGAACTTGTAGTGGTTTAAATCGCAACTGTAATAGAAACATTACTTTTTATAAAACAATGGTAAACATTACTAAATTCAATTTGTATCAAAATATAATCAAATACAAATTTTAATGAAAAAGCAATTATTTTTATGAGAAATGTACAAATGTAAAACTTACAACCATCAACTTAATAAATGTATATACTACTAAGCCAGAAAAAAAAGGAACTAAAAAGATTGGCTTAATTTTTTTAATTAAAGAAGGATATAAGAAAAACACAATGCAATTTACATCTATTTAGTTAATTCATGTTTTGAATTAAGTTTAACAAGACACAATTATTGAAGGCATTTTCGAAATTCTCAAATAAATTGACACATTTCAGTGTTTATCAAATATATATGTTTTTTTTTCTATGTTTTATTTCAGTAAATTAAGATTCATAAGATCAGTTAAATAGTTTCAACCTTTGTTAAATTTTTAGAAAATTATTAAGATAAAAACTTCAGAAATGAAATAAAATATTTATCTAGACATGTAAAGGACAAAAAAATCTTGCATATCTTACACAGGGAATTTTATTCCGCAATTTTTTTTATCAAATTTATCCAAATACATGAACAACCCTGGTTACTGCGGTATTCAGAACCAAAGAAAAAAAAAAAAAGATTTTTCAATTACCAGTTTGTATAATTGATAATCAATGCAAGTATTGATGGTTTGCATAACGTATTATCAAACAACTTAATGTCATACATTCAAAAAAGACATGTTCATATAAACAGTGCATTCATGTTTGAAATGTACCACTTTAAAAGCTTTTGAAAGACTTAAACAAACAAGCGATGGATGGATTGAGATATGCAAACAGAAAAATATACCAATGAAAAATCAATTAAATACATGAAAAAGAAAAGATTAATGAATTAAATCCTTAAGAAGAACTTAATTGTGCTGCGATATCTGGCTGATCAAAACTGTCATGTAAGATTTACAAGTTTATGTTTAATTACTTGGTTTAAAGATCCTGTATGTTTTGTAATTGAGGTTGTATACCAATCGTACGTGACATTATATATGTATATAATTATGCTTATACAACAATAACACCAAATGATATGTAAAATATGTAATACAAATATTTGTACATATTAAATGTAATCATTAAATTATATGCATTCATTTCTTATTGGAAAATTTGACTTAGAATTTATAGAAAACAAATTTCTAATTACCTCCCTTTATTTGCATGAAATATTAAATTAGGTAATATCTTTATAAATAATGCTTTTTGGAACTTAATTTGAGCATCATATTTGTTATGTAAAACCATGAAAAAAATGTGTTTCAGGATCTTTAGCAAACTTTGGAAACAATGCACTGAAAATGCCTCTCAGACAAGCTTGTGTAAAAAAAATCTTGGGCAATTAATTTCTTATTAGATTATTGAAAATGTTCACTTTTATTAAATAACTATTAATATACTTTAAATTAAGCATGATCAATTCATAAACAAGAGCGATCAGTGATCACATGTGTCGCCTCATGATGGCCAATTTCATGTTGGGACAAGTTTTGTGACAGACGGACAGTGCACAACTAGACTTGGTACTGATCATTACTGTAAAGTTTAGATAAAATTGCACCAGTAGTTCATGAGGAGTAGTCCGGACAAGCTTTTGTGTATCTGGCAACACACAGAAAAAAACACCTTTTTATCAAAGGGCCATAACTCGGCCAAAAATCATTCAACCGGAAAACCCTTGCAATATGCGCAAGGACTTGAGCTACAGATCAATCCTGTAAAGTTTCATTGAAATTGCATGAGTGGTATAAAAGAAGTAGTCCGGACAAACTTTAAAAATAAAAATTATTAAAGGGCCATAACTCTGACAAAAATCATTGAACCGGAAAATGCTGACAATATGCACAACTAGACTTGGTAATGATCATTCCTGTAAAGTTTGGATGAAATTGCACCAGTAGTTTATGAGGAGTAGTCCGGACAAGCTTTTGTGTATCTGGCAACACACAGAAAAAAACACCTTTTTATCAAAGGGCCATAACTCGGCCAAAAATCATTCAACCGGAAAACCCGTGCAATATGCGCAAGGACTTGAGCTACAGATAAATCCTGTAAAGTTTCATTGAAATTGCATTAGTGGTATAAGAGAAGTAGTCCGGACAAACTTTAAAAATAAAAATTATTAAAGGGCCATAACTCTGACAAAAATCATTGAACCGGAAAATGCTGACAATATGCACAACTAGACTTGGTATTGATCATTCCTGTAAAGTTTGGATGAAATTGCACCAGTAGTTTATGAGGAGTAGTCCAGACAAGTGTTTTGACGGACGGACGTTCTTACCAGAGCTACATTATGGGGTTTTCTTTTGTTATTTCTTTTGTTCTTTTTAACCCCACAATGCAGAAAATAACCCCACAAGAGAAACGGAATGAATGACATCAAAGACTAAACCCCATAATGTAGCTCTGGTTTGTACTGACAGACGGCCGACGGAGAAGTGATCCCTACCCGTAGAGGCGACACGATAAACAATGTGTTTCTTGTCAATTAAATTATGATTTAACCTTTAGAGATAGCTTGATTGTTTACTTTACATATGATTTTGTAATATATTTGACTTTGTGTCCGTATAACAATAATCTAAATCTGCATCTGACAATCATCTCATTAGATTTAACAAATGAATTAAAGCAAACTGTTTAATTCAATCATAATGTAATTTCAATTATAATCATTATAAAGTAAAACTTTATAATTGTCAGTTTTTGTGCCCTAATTTTGGGGGGGGGGGGGGGGGGGGGGCATTTAGATTTACCCTTGTCAATCCGTCCTTCCTTCCGTCATTGTGTCGCACATAGCTCAAAAAGTATTTGACCTGGAGTCATGAAACTTTACAGGAATGTTGATCAGCATGTGTAGTAGTGCACCTGGGTATTTTCGTGTGGATATATTTAATATTTTTAGAGTTATTGCCCTTGAATTTGTAAAAATTTACAATTTTAAACTTGTGTCGCACGTAACTCAAAAAGTATTTGACCTAGTGTCATGAAACATTACAGGAATGTTGATCAGCATGTGTAGTTGTGCACCTGGGTATTTTTGTGTGGATATATTTAGTATTTTTAGAGTTATTGCCCTTGACTTAGTAAAAATTTGCAATTTTCAACTTGTGTCGCACATATCTCAAAAAGTATTTGACCTAGAGTCATGAAACCTTACAGGAATGTTGCTCAGCATGTGTAGTTGTGCACCTGGGGTTTCGCTTGTGGATTTATTCTGTTTTGTTAGAGTTATTGCCCTTGACTTAGTAAATATTTGCAATTTTCAACTTGTGTCACATGTAGCTCAAAAAGTATTTGACCTAGAGTCATGAAACTTTACAGGAATGTTGATCAGCATGTGTAGTTGTCCACCTGGGTATTTTCATTAGGATATGTTTAGTATTTTTAGAGTTATTGCCCTTGACTTTTTAAAAATTTACTATTTTCAACTTGTGTCACACATATCTCAAAAAGTATTTGACCTAGAGTCATGAAACCTTACAGGAATATTGCTTAGCATGTGTATTTGTGCACCTGGGGTTTCGCTTGTGGATTTATTCTGTTTTGTCAGAGTTATTGCCCTTGACTTAGTAAATATTTGCAATTTTCAACTTGTGTCACATGTAGCTCAAAAAGTATTTGACCTAGAGTCATGAAACTTACAGGAATGTTGCTCAGCATGTGAAGTTGTGCACCTGGGGTTTCGCTTGTGGATTTTTTCTGTTTTGTCAGATTTATTGCCCTTGACTTAGTGAAAACCCTTCCATTATGTTGTGTTATTTGTTCCTTGAGTGCTTGAGTTAGAATCAACCAACTTTACAGGAATAATGATCAACATCACTGTGAAGCTTTGCACCTGGGATTTTGCATGGGGATTTTTACCAGTTTTGTTAGAGTTACCCTTGACTTAGTATAAATTTGCAATTTCCAACTTGTTCATGCATAACTCAAAAAATATTTGACCTATAGGTCTGAAAGTTTACAAGAATGTTGGTCAGCCATGTACTTATGCACCTTGGGGTTTGCTTGTGGATTTATTAAGTATTTGTAAAGTTCTTGCCCTTGACTTTTAGTTTTTAACTTGTGGCACATGTAGCCTAAAACATATTTGACCTTAAGTCATAAGATTGACAGAACAGTGGAGTGTGGGGGCACTTGTGTCCTATGGACACATTTCTAGTTTTATTTGATATGTAAATATTCATTATTTAATATATATATAAAACTTTACATTTTGTAATGTCTTCAACTAAAACTTCAATAGAAACATTATTTAATTTTAACATGCCTCTTCAAAAATAACAACAAGTCCTACATTTTGAATGTTTTGAAGTTTTGTAATGGTTAACTGCATTGAAATATCTAAATTACCCTGCCATAAGATGACCTCCAATTTTCATTCATCCTAGATGGTGGGGTGCTTGTGAAGGGACGCAGAGTGTTGGCCTGTGGAATAAATGGCAGGCGCAATTGTGACATTCGGCCGCAAGGTTTGCGCCGTAGCTTATTGTCCAGGTCATGATTCATTGTTAGCTGATCTCTGATAGCAATCTGATACAAACATGGCAAGACAGAAACAGAAAAGGAAAGAAATGAAGACAATAGAAAGAAATGAAAATAAAGGAAAGTAATTAGAGTAAAAGAAAAAAATGAAGACAAAAGAAAGAAATGAAGATAAAATAAAGAAATGAAGACAAAAGTAAGAAATGAGACAAATGAAGACAAAAGAAAGAAATGAAGACAAAAGAAAGAAATGAAGACAATAGAAAGAAATGAAGACAAAAGAAAGAAATGAAGATAAAATAAAGAAATGAAGACAAAAGTAAGAAATGAAGACAAATGAAGACAAAAGAAAGAAATGAAGACAATAGAAAGAAATGAAGACAATAGAAAGAAATGAAGACAAAAGAAAGAAATGAAGATAAAATAAAGAAATGAAGATAAAATAAAGAAATGAAGACAAAAGTAAGAAATGAAGACAAATGAAGACAAAAGAAAGAAATGAAGACAAAAGAAATAAATGAAGACAATAGAAAGAAATGAAAATAAAGGAAAGAAATTAGAGTAAAAGAAACAAATGAAGACAAAAGAAAGAAATGAAGACAAAAAAAAGAAATGAAAACAAAAGTAAGAAATGCAGACAAATGAAGACAAAAGAAAGAAATGAAGACAAAAGAAAGAAATGAAGACAAAAGAAAGAAATGAAAATAAAGGAAAGAAATTAGAGTAAAAGAAACAAATGAAGACAAAAGAAAGAAATGAAGACAAATGTAGACAAAAGAAAGAAATGAAGACAATAGAAAGAAATGAAAATAAAAGAAAGAAATAAGAGTAAAAGAAACAAATGAAGACAAAAGAAACAAATGAAGACAAAAGAAATAAATGAAGACAACAGAAAGAAATGAAGACAAAAGTATGAAATGAAGACAAAGAATTGATACAAAGACATAGAATAATAATAGAAAGAAATGAAAATAAAAACAAAGAAATTAGAGTAAAAGAAAGAAACGAAGACAAAAGAAAGAAATTAAGACAAAAGAAACAAATGAAGACAACAGAAAGAAATGAAGACAAAAGTATGAAATGAAGACAAAGAACTGATACAAAGACATAGAATAATAATAGTTCAACAGAAATGATAGAAAGTGATATGAAAGAATTAAAATTTTAGCGACTGAGAACCAAAAAGTTATTTAAAAAGGATGAGATGACATAATAACAGGAAATAATGACAACAGAAAAGAAAAAATCCCCTAAAACAATGAAACACCACAAAAGCAATATATGCTTCACCTGCATTGCAATGTTATCTCTTTATCAATGTATCTTACCTGTGTTTCAAGGGCTTTCTTATATCTATCCTGCTCCTCTGCTTTTTCCTTCAAGTATTGTTCCCTCTGTATTGCCAGGCTGTAATTGTGTATTGATAATGACAACATACTAAAAATAACTCTCCTCTCTATGATATTCAGACAAGTCTTGATTAAATCTAGCCAAGTTTAGACCAAAAACAATCAGAGAAACATTTATCCCAGGCTCATAGTCATCAACATTTAAAGCATATATATGTACTTAACAATATGGAATATTCTATTCACCATATCTTATTGTTCTAAGTTTATCCTAGTAAAATTTTTGTAAGTTATCTATATAAAATTATTTGGATAATGTTCATGTTAAGCTTCATTATTATGTGTGAAAAATATAATACAAAAAAAAACATAGCATATACATATACTTGTTTAAGCATTTCATTGTTTGTCATTATGACAACAAGCAATTATCATAGTATTGCAAGCAATCCATAAGTCCCCTACCGGTAAGAACCTCAGCAATATTCTGATGGGCCATTGGCCATTCAATTTTACCAGTGAATGAATGACATGAATGAACTTATATCTTTTGAGTTTTAAGTTTGTCTATATCACAGTAATGTGTTAAGTTTCCCTTCCTAGTAAGGAAATTATGTTTATACAACCTTGTCATATTATTACAATGTGGGATTTTAAAGTAATCCTATAAGGAATGAAGAAGGTGGAGTGAAAAATACCAATTTCTCGAAAAAAATCTAAGTTCAAAGGGGACATAATTCTGGAAATAGTCTTGCTAGAGTATTTAACCTTCTCAAAAATGTTAAGTGATAATAAGAAACATATATATGAAGTTTGAAGTAGATACATTAGGAAATAAAGAAGTTATTTAAAAAAGACAACTTTTTTTTCATAAAAATTCTAAGTTCAAGGGAGGTAATACTGATAATTTTTGTGCTAGAGTTGTAAACCTTGTCACATATGATGTGGTTGATGACCAGAAACTTATATTTAAAGTTTGAAGTAAACACCTTAAGAAATAAAGAACTTATAGTGAAAAGGCTGAAAAATTTAAATCAGAAATCTTGAAATTCAGGCTATTTGTTGCCATAGCAACCAGAATTTTCAACATAGGAAGAACAGAAAAAGATGTGCATAATCTCCAGACTGCCATCTACCCATATTTTAAGTTTCATAAAAATATTTTCGGTACTTTTTAAGTTATCACTGGATCCAGTTTATGTGTTAAATTTGCCATATTTTCAGACTATTTGTTGCCATAGCAACCAGAATTTTCAACATAGGTAGAAAAAAAAAGACGTGCATAATCTGCATACTGCCATCTATCCATATATCAAGTTTCATAAAAATATTTTCAGTACTTTTTGCGTTATCGTGGGATCCAGTTTTGTGGACGGACGGACTGACGGACAGATGGACGGACGGACGGACGGAGGGTAAACCTAAAGTCCCCTCCGGTTAAACCGGTAGGGGACTAAAAAGATAACCAACAGATATATGAGTGACTTACTCTTCAGCAAGTTGAACTTGTTCCAATCTCTCAAGGAACTCTTCATCTGACTGTCTCTTCTTCTTAACAGATTCTTTATGATCAACCTAATATCATAATAAAACAAATCTTATAGAATGTTAAAACAAACCTTCAACCCAATATAAAAATAAAACAAAACTTCATCATGTGAAATCAGCATCTTCATTTATTTGTATGCAAACATTCATGATGAAATGAAAATGAATTTGAAAATTTTGATTAAAATGTAAATTAAGGTTAATTCACTTGCACTTGTTCGAGTTTTGTTTCAGATAATTTACATGAATGCAGTGGATTTTTTGGCTTTTTTTTTTTTTTAGTTTATTTCTGTTCCCAGAACTGATTAGTTTACAAAAAGTAACCTACAGCATTTGCATTTAAATGAATTTGTATATGAGAAACAGTATCACTGTTTTCAAACAAACAAACAAACAGTTTATCTCAGGTTTCATTCTCCTTCAGAGTTGTAACTATAGTACAAATTTGTGAATCAGAATCATACCTTTAAAATATTGTAATGTAGAAGGTACACACAAAATTTTTCCTACAAAACATCTCTAATTCAATAATATTCTGTTTTCAGAGTTGACCAGCTCTGATAAAATTTTCCCCTCAGATTTTAATGATAAACTATACAGCAATCATTCAGTAAGTAATCTTAATTCAAGATTTTTTCACCACTGGTTTTCAGAGCAATTAGTATGTAAACAAATTAAGGTAAGATCATTCAATTAGGAGAATTGATAACTATCTTGGATAAAGGACAAAGGGAATGCTATTCCAGCTGACTCTAGTCATGTATTTAAATATGACAGTGGAAAACAAACAGACGAGATTATGTTTTATCCTGCTACTGTCAATATCATCAGCTGGATAAAGCCTTGCCGGATAAACTTATCTATCTCCAGTCATTACGTCATATGATGATGTCAACTGTTTAGCAGCAACACAAAACTACATATAGATGCTATTTTATCGGGGAAAAGTAAGAATAAAACAATTTAATTATTCTAAAAACATGAGTAAAAGCAGGATAAATCAAATACATGGTTGATGTCGGGATGGAGAAGGTTTATCCTGTTCGCTATCTAGCTATTTTTACATGTACTAATTACCTTTTCAAAGACGTAGAAATGCAAAAACGCTATTAAATATTACCAAAAAAAATTTCAAACAGAAATTTCAAGTAAAGAAATATAGAGATATAAAATTGTTACCTGTTTAGCTAGATCTCCAGAATATTCTGTTTGTTTGATAATCCTGGGTGGTGTTAGAGGTCGTCTTTGGAATATATAGGATTTCTAAAATTAAACAAACAATATTGGAATTAAGTTCAAATTATCATAATAACACCTAAATTATGTTATAAACCTAAATATAAATATCAAGTAATAAACAGTTGGTCATATCTGTTAATGCTTTCAAATTTTATCATAATATACTTTTACATAGTGAAAACTCAAATCAAGTATGAAATTGTCAAAAACTGTTTCAATATACAAAGTTTTGGCACATTTTGAAATATGCTTGGTCTTTACAAGAATGTAAATAGTAAAAAGAGAAATATTAAATAATTATGTGACTAAGTTTTGCCCGCTGAACATGCTTTGAAGCATAAGTTACAATACAATTTCCAATATAAACAAATAGAGAACGTGCGATGGAACAGATAAAATACGTATATATGGAAATTATCCATGAACTGTTGTCTGATTATATTTGTGGTTCTTTGACTATTTATGTATGTATTTATGTATTTATGTTTTTATTACTTCAATTTACAATTTTTGCTCCTTTTTGTTATTTGAGCTTTTTGTTTCTATAAAAACAGTATCTATTAGCAAGAAAAGTTAGAATACTAAGTATGAAACATGCAACAAAATCATTTCATTCATTACAAAAGTAGTAAGAAAAATCAGTCAAAAGCTCCCATGATATCACCTAACTCATTCAAAAATAATTCCCTCAAGCAAAATAAAATCAAAACAACTTCTGTATAATATAATTACTTCAATGTTTACTTAAATACTAGTATACTCACAACAGGTCCTTGCTACAAGTGTTTAAATTATATTTGTTCAATCATAATGTGTAGGGTAACAAAATACTCACATATCTATACATTTTTTTGCAGATTCTAAAGATTTCCATTAAATATTAAAATATCAAACTGTATTTTTTTTTTTTTCACAAAAATATTTTAAATAATTTCAGCAGTTGTATGCTAAATCATAAAAGAAAACCAAAAATAATTGAATATCTAAACAATTTGGACAATAATTTTTTGGCTGCCGAAAGTTTTGAATTGTGGTACATTGAATGTCATAAATATACCTTAATAACTTTAATGCCTTTTGTATTTATGTAAATAGGCAGTGGCCACTCATAAATGACCACAATTTTTTGGAAGTTGGACATAAGTCCTTAAAGAAAATAGTTGATTTTTTTTGCATTTTACAAATTTTCCACATTCAATTCACTTCAATCAGGTTGCACAGATGTAAAATGGAAATACAAGCCGTCCCCAAGCATGGCAAAAATTGAAATGTAAAAATTTGTTTTTAAATATGATATACATAAATATGATAATGATAAAAATATGGTTGTTATACATGTGTAAAACATTTTTAAGAACCAACCTGGAATTCAGTGTCTCTCGTACGTTTCTTCTGATGTAAAGCTTCTGACACACCTAGATTGAAAGCAGCCATTTTCTGAAGATTGTGACGCTTAGCCATAGTCATTTCCTGTTATGTAAAATAAATACAGTAAAATAATGATAACTTCTGCTATATAAACAAGAGGGCCATGATGGCCCTGAAGTCGCTCACCTGTATATAGCGCCCCCTCTCCCCCACCCCCTGGCAGGGCCAATTTTAACCGAAGGGCTTTTATTTGAACAAACTTGGTAGACACCCATAAGAAGATGTTGCATGCAAAACATCTAAGCTCTAGCTCATTGGGTTTCTTAAAAGAAGATTTTTTAAGTTTTTACTATACACATATTATGATATAGTTAATAAATGACACCCCTGGGACAGGGACAGTTTTGACCCCAGGGCTTTTATTTGAACAAACTTTGTAGACACTTACTAGAAGATGTTTCATGCTTAATATCTAAACTCTAGCTATTTGGGTTTTTTCAAAGAAGATTTTTAAGTTTTTGCTATACACATATAAGGAAAATCAATGACCCCGGGGTCGGGCCTAATTTTGACCCCAGGGCTTTTATTTGAACATACTTGGTAGACACTCATTAGAAGATGTTTCATGCTAAATATCTTAGCTCTAGCTCTTTGGGTTCTTTAAGGTATGAGCCCCCTAATGGGCACTATAAGGAACTATAAAATTGACAACATAGGTCAGTTATATACCTTAAAAGACACAAGAATGCAAAATTTAAACAAAGTTTACCGTATGGTTTACGAGTTATGGAGATTTTACTTAAGTAAAACTTGGCTATTAGAAGGGCTCTTTTTCAGAAATGAGAAACTCTAAATATTCTATTTTATAATCATTATGAAAACATGTTTTCCTATAGAACATTTTTGAGAAACAAATAATAGCATTCAGCTAACAAATGACCCAGCAAAATTATTGTTTTTACTCAAAATGTTTGAAATATGTGTATAAATGTTACCCTACCCCACCAATTTAAAGTACTTGTTTGATCATTTTTCTACTTGGAGGGCCTTATTCAAAATATCCCTTAAATTTACTCAAATCAGGGGCTGTTTTCAAAGTTTGCATAAATTTTCTTAAAAGTATATTGGTTGCGCTTGTCAAATATAAAATACTTTTACCATCTAGTTTTTATTTTATTAGACTTTGAAAATATCAGGTACCATATTTGATAAAAAATTTGGCACAATTTAGCCAATAAATACCAATAATAATTTCATAATAAAAATAAAACATTTTTTCTTCTCAAGAGTGATATGAGAGACACAAATAATGTTCAAAGAAAAAAAAAAGAAAGAAAAAAAAGTTGCCGCTTCTGGGGCTTGAACCCACGCCCCTCAGTTACAATGCAATTGACAGTAGTTCTAGCCTATTAGAATACTCTTCAAAGTGGAGGTAATGCATTAGGTGGATCATACCTTAAAAGAAGATTTTTTAAGTTTTTACTATATGCATATAGGGAAAATCAATGACCCCCTGGGGCGGGGCCAGTTTTGACCCCAGAGCTTTTATTTGAACAAACTTGGTAGACACTCACTAGAAGATGTTTCATGCCAAATATCTTAGCTCTAGCTCTAACGATTTTTTTAAAAGAAGATATTTAAAGTTTTTTCTTTCGGTTGCCATGGCAACCAGAGTTCTGAATGGAATTTAATTCTTTGAACAATTTTTAAAGGTGACCACCAAAGGAACATTTCTGTGAAGTTTGGATGAAATTGGCTTAGTGGTTTATGAGGAGATGTCATTTAAAGTAAAAGTTTACGAACGGATGGACGACGGACGGGCGGTGGACGGACGCCGGACGGATGCCGGACAAAAAGCGATCACAAAAGCTCACCCTGTCACTTTGTGACAGGTGAGCTAAAAACATAAGTTCAGTTAAATTGCTTCATATTATTGCCTAGCGTTTCCTATATTTTCATTTCTACAATATAAATCTAAGCTGAGGACTGGTATAATTTTTCATCCATCACCATAAAAGTAATTTATACTGATAAAATGATACATAAGTGTAGAAAATAAAAGATCACTGTTTAGAATCCTAAATAACCCAGAAACACTTTTTGTGTCAACTGCCTTATAATATACTGAAATAGTAAATAAATGGGTAAAAGTTTTAAGATGTCAAAAATCTGAAAATGCGGCATTTTCACTAGTTTTTTATAGAACAGGAAATCTTTTAGAAGTATTTAAAACCTGACACTCGGGACAAATTCATGAAATTTTTATACATGTTAAGATATCCAACTGGCATTAACAAGGGCGATCAGTTATCACATGTGTCACCGCAAGATAGCCAATTGCATGATGCAGCTTACTGCATAGTAGGAGATACAAAAATCATTAACAGGACAAAATGCGTTCTTTTCTGAAGGGCTATAACTCAGCCAAAAATCATGTAACCAGAAAACCCATGTAATAGTAAAACTACACTCTAGAGGCTACACAAAAACTAGCAAATAAACAAACTAACCTGATCTTGTAGGACATCCTCAGCATCCTTCATGTACTGATACTGTTGAAGAAGCCTGTCTTCTTCCTCCTCGCGCTTCTTACGCTCCTCCGCAAACGAGACGGGAAGGTTTCTTCTGGCACGCTGATGACAGAGATAACACAACTCTTGACCTGCGTTAGAATGTCCACATGCCGAACCTGGTGGAGTGTTGACTTTGTCTCCCGGCTTCATCGCATCAAAACTTTGTGACCTTTGCAATGGATTTAGTTGTGCAGGCGGATGGGGTTTGGCCAGTACGCTGATAGAAAGAATAGAAACATGAAATATTATTTACAACAAATCAAACTTTGACATTAAACAAACATTGGGTTATCATATACTTTATGTTTATAGGGTTATTTCAGTGTCAGACTAACGACCTACTATGAAGGACACTTTCTGCAAACTGACATTAAAAGTGGGGTCCACTTAACAGTGTTATGTGTAAAAGTTACTGATACAATTAAAGAATTTTTTATTCAATCTAATATTAACCTTGCAGAAACCATACTGTAAATTACTACTTTTTCTGTCATAAAATGATTAATTGCTAATTATTTTAGGTCATATTGCTGAAACCAGAATATCAGATTTCAATTACATTATCATCAGCTATTTCCCCCTCACAGTTTAACAAATGACTAGGTGAAACAGTAAGTTGAAATTAAATATCAATAAATAATTAACAAATTGCAATGCAGTCACCAATCACCATGAAACCACACCTTGTCATTGTATTCACACAATTTGCAAAACAAATATTTAAAAAAAAAACTGCAAAAAAAAAAAGATTGTGCACTTTGTCAAATCATTGATGCATCATGGTGAAACATTGCATAGCCATCCCTCCAACAAACAGTATATACCAATATTATAATTCTAAGAATTGAATTTCCACATTTTCCCTTAACCAAAACTGGAATAGCACAATATTTATGTGTAAGAAAATATAAGAAAAGTGAAACATCTTCAAAAAGATCTTTTGAATATTTTAAGTGCATTCAACTTTCAACAAAAAGTTCATCAACCATATGGTAAAATATAACTCTCAAAGTGCAATGGTCACCTTACTGTACTGGAAGGACAACAAGAACAATGGCCAGTCATTTGTAAGGTGTTTTGTCTTTTTAAACCTATAATACTTGGTAACTGCTTATACCTGATAATATAAATAAATTTTATAAGATCTTCAGACTTTATTAAGTCTTTAAACAACATAATTTGAATTGTGACTTTGCCATGTTTTGAATTTTGAAAGTCCAAAAGTAGTGTGAAGGATTTAAATATTTGGATAATCATCCCTGTAGAGTCTGGTCCGACTCTATACTGGCTTCGTGATTATAAAACTTCTTTCTGAGTTCTGTCTCAAATAGCAGGATTTTCATTGGTCAGTGTACATTTTGTGGCAGTTTCTGACCATAATCAAATACCCTGAGATCTGAGTTTGAACTTATATTAGTTCTTTATAACCTCGGACCCTGGTTCTATTAAAGGCATTATTGATGCTAGAATAAAACAAAATTTTATTCCAACTCCCTGTGTGGGGGGCATAAAGGTTAAGTCTCCAACAGAAAAAAAAACTTTTTATATAAAAATTATATCTTTGCGACCCTTAAACAATGTCTGTAAAGTAAGTAAAGCTTTCAGTCTGTAGTTCTATTTTATATAGGTTTCTGACAGTCAATTATTTATTTAAAGATCAATATTTTACAATGCTAGCAATGTACATTATTCATAATTGTTTGTGGTATGATCTCAAATAACCCTGTCTATGAGCACAGTTTTTTTTTAAATATTTCAAAGTTGGAGGCAAAATTGTTATAACTTGATCTTTTAATTTAGTTAAGTTACAACACCTTTAATTATACCTTCGATTTATTCAATGAAACTTTTGCGCAGAATGTTTTGATCGAATGAGCTTTTTGTTAAGTTGATTTATATAAAAATTCACACTGTGCAATCAGCTACAATAGATTTATCATACCAGTTATCTATGATTTATGAAGCCCAGCATGCAAGGAAAGCAAATCTAATCAATAGCCAGGTAATCTTTTATATGATAAATTCATATAATTGAAACATTTCCTTTTTTCCTTTTGATACTGCATACGTAACAAAAATTCAGTGGCAAAAGATTTTGCATGTCACAATTTGAATGTGCTTCCATTCAATAATAAACTGGGATTACATTTGACAGCCACATTTTGTTAAGAGAAAGATAACCAAATTATAAAATAGAACTCAATCATTTAAAGAATTCACTATTTTGCTATTTTTTTTTTTTTCGCTTTTTTCTTCTTAATTTTTGTAAAGTAAAATACAGACTTTTAAGTTTACAATGGGACTTTGCAGCTTTACAGGTTTAACACTCAAGATATTCTTCCATACATTATCTAAGACATAAGTTAGAACCTTATAATGTAGATACTTTTAGTAAGGTGACTAAATAACCCCCTCAGATGAAATAGTTTTATGACCATATATTGAACTACTAATCCAAAGCAACAAGGACAAAGTAATTGGAAAAGAGCACATTTAACAAATGAGCCGGGTCATGTCAAAACCAACATAATGGGTTTGCGACCAGCATGGATTCAGACCAGCCTGTGCATCCGCGCAGTCTAATCAGGATCCATGCTGTTCGCTTACAAACCCTATAACAAGTAGAGAAACTGATAGCAAACAGCATCGATCTTGATCAGACTGCGCGGATAGGCAGGCTGGTCTGGATCCATGCTGGTCGCAAACCCATTATGTTGGTTTTGTCGTGAGGCGGCTCAAATATCTAGGGTCTACTCATAACTATAAACACAAAATTAGTATGTGAGATGAAAAATTGTAAAGATACAAATTGTTATAAAAACATTTCATTGACCTTACATACAATCAAAGAATGATAAACTATGGACTACATTACACTTTAAAGCAGCATGCCTCCAGATTCAGGCTAATTTTCATGAACATTTGAAAATGGTTTTAAAAAGTGAAATGTAGTGAGCAAAGAAAGTAAATTTCACATTTCAAACATCACTTTCAATCCACGTAAATTACCAAATTATGGTAAAAATATGCAAAAATAGCTCTAATTAACTGCATTAGTCACACAGTCCAAATATAGGGATCAGTCATTCATGACATGTAGATCATTACTTGATTTGTGAATAATTTTACTTTTCATAAAATCTTAGTGCATTTTTCTCAAAGTTGATTTTCCAGAATTGTTTGGCTCATTTGGAGGCATGCAGATTTTACATTATGACATTATACTAATTACAGGTACTTACTCTCCTGGTAAGGGGCTAGGTCTGTAGCTAGCTTGACTAGGGGCTGATCTAGGTGCCTGAGCTGATGGTACAAGATCATCAAGGAGACTGACCCCTGTTGCCATGGCCATAGGGGCTGCCATGCGCGAGCCTGCACGACTAGGTGGTATTGATGCTCTCTTTGTTGGATCTAATAAAATATAAGTAAAAAAATTGTCTTTATACCAGAAAAAATATTATGCTTATTTTTAGTTTTTTATCATTACATAAAAGATGAATATATTCCAGTTTTATGAGATTCATTCAGTATGACATAAGATAAATACTAGGGTTTTTCCAAAATGAATTATGCTGCAGCATTTATGAAACCTGTAAAAAATTAGTTCAACCCAAATCCTTAAACAATCAAATATTACATGTATTTGTTATTGTATTTGAAATTAACAAAATGTTTGGTGTTAGCTAAAATCTTCTTGTAAAAAGAATTATAAATTTTTAGCGTTCATAATGCTCAACATATCAAATGACATATATTAAAATTCATAAGAAAGAAAAGATGTCACAACTTAAATGGAAAATGTAAAAATAAAGCATGTGGAAAGAGTTAAGATTTCAAGATTAAAACATCATCAGTCTTAGAGTAAACAAATTCAAGCTAACAAAATTAATTGAACAGCATCAGCAACATAAAACAAACATAAATGTAATTACATGTATATAAATAGAAAATAAGATATACTCAGTTCCTATGATATCAAGGGTTCTATGATATCAAGGTATTTAAATTTTCTGTGACTGCTAGTAAAAGCAACACACAATGATGCTAATATTTGTAAAACTTGCACACTAGATTCATTTTCATCTGCCAAAATATTTAATTTGGTGAATAATGAATGTATTTGTGGCAAGAAAACTATTTTATAAAACCTTCATATTTGACTACCATTTTCCTTAATGGTTTTTACACAGTCAATTAAAATATGTTATAAACACATATACTGACATATAGTCTGGTCTATAGTTTTAATTTGATAGCAAGTTAACTGTTTGAAGTTTTTCACAACTTAAGTTGTAAGTTTGACCCATCTATCCTTTCTTACTTGCTTTTTTGGGGATTACCTTGATACCGTAGGAACCTCCTCTGAAATTACCCAAAATGGCAGACATTGAAAATATTCTAAAAAATGTCATTTTTATTGGTTCTTTTGAAATAATTTTTTGACAAACAGTTCTGGAAAAGGTTCAATTATAAGATGGAAGAAAAATATCATTCATTTATAATATCTATATTTAAATATTTTCCGATAAATGTTAAGTACCGTGATATCATAGAACCCCGGGCTACATTTTTATAAATTTATTTTTGCTTTTACATTTCTTTAATTCAAAGTGTTAAGAATTATGAATATTTGGGCAATCATATGTAACATCATTTTATAAATTTTAACCTTTATTTACTAACTTCATGTAATTGACTAATCCTTGTTTTCGAAGACTTTCAAACTCAAATTAGTAAGGACTGGACATAAGAGTAAAATAAGGTCAGATAAAAGAATAGGCTGTCCTTGCTTATTAATTTTATTAAAGAAGTAGAAACAGTTTTAAAATCATTTTATCATCAAGACTTACCCCATGATTGACTAAGTCCTGATTGTATGCCATAATGATTAAATCTTAATCCAGTTATAGGTCTATCCTTATTTATCATGGGTAAATAGTTAAAACCCAAGTCCACACTACCCCTAGATCTTGGCATTGTTACACAGTATCTTTATTCCTCACTTACACAATTAGGTAAAAGCTCTAGTTTTTTGTTTTTGTTTTTTTTTGGAGTGCTTTTTTTTCTAAAAGGATTTTAGAGTCAAACTATCAGAGAAAACAAATCAATTTTATAGTCATAAATTTCTTAATTGAAATATGAATATCTCTCTCAAAAATATTTATTTTTCCATAAAATCTTCTTAAATTTAAGTCCTTTATTCCAAGAACATTTTTCACCGTGTATACCTAAAACAAATGCGTAAATTTTTATAGGGAAAAAAATTCTAACGTCAATAGATATATTATCGGAGATAAATGAAAGTTCTAAGAAGTTAATCAAGCCTGTCTGATGGTATCTCTAAAACCAATTAATGAAGCATCTTCTATTGTCACATAATGTTAACACATCAGTTTTTTAGTCCTAATGAGCCTAAGTAGTAAAAGTCAGACTTTCCTCCTTTCCTGAGCAACCATCAGCATGCAACGAGTCCCTAGCAACCAATGAAAGCCCATCTGTCTTGTTGCATGTTACTTCCAAGACTATAGCTTGTTTCTAACATTTTCAGATGTGAACTAGACAATCTGCTATCAGATAAAATATAGTAGATGGAAAATCAAGTAGAGTAAGCCAATTAATTCTACAGAGATTTGAATTTCTAATGAAGTCTTGTTTCCTAGAAAATTGTCATTAAGAGATTTCGTGCATAATTGCTGATCTAATGGTTGCTAGGAAATGAATAAGATTTAATCTTTAACTTGCAAAATATGCCATAAGAAAACAGTCAATGCTGAAATTTGAGGATGCATATTTGCCAAAAAAAATTTTTTAACCAAAATTGAATGAAAATATGACTTTCCAGTACCATCCATAAACAGGCTCAAATCGAGCCTGCAACCTTTTCAATTTTGTCGTTTTGGGCGTTCTTTAGGGAATCAGTTAAACTCGATTCTTATATTATCATGCAATATCATATATGTGATTGCCCTATTAAAATTAGTTTTTATTTGTCTAATTTTTATTTGTCTGATTTTTATTTGTCTGATTTTTTATGCTGTTTTCAAAACATTTTTGATCATATCCTAAATTGGTAACTAACCATGAACAGGGACAGTATGGACTTTGATAAGACAACAATTGTATAAGATCGACTTGGAACTACATAAGATTTGCTCTAGCATTCACTTTAATTTTTACATTCCTCATACTTTTTACTGATATTTAAGACAGTCTCAAGCATTCTTGACATTTACTCTCTATTTTTACCGATCACATGCATGAATTAAGTCGGCAATATCAACTAGTGTACTTGAGAATGAAAATCATCGGCCAGAGTATACAAAGTCTATCACATCAGTGCACGTTTGCAAATAAACGCACCAATTTTTTGATAAAGACTTTAGCACTCAACAGTATCTTGTCTCTCTTTCTTAAATACTGCACTTATAGTAGGGTGACAATGGGCTATTTAGGGCTTTATTTACAGGGGGTACCCAACCATAAAGAGAAACAAAACTTGTTATATATCA
>NW_026852635.1:0-43945 GCF_026571515.1 Ruditapes philippinarum | reverse complement strand
TTCGCTTACCAACTCTATTACAAGTAGAGAAACTGATAGCGAACAGCATGGATCCTGATCAGACTGCGCGGATGCGCAGACTGGTCTGGATCCATGCTGGTCGCAAAAGCACTATGTTGGTTTTGTCGTGACGCGGCTCATTTAGCTTCTTTTTACTTTCTCTTTTTTTTTACCTATATTCTTGTGATACTAATTTTGGTGCAAGTTTTATGTTTCATTATTTATTATTAGTGCTAATCTATAATTTTATTTTGTCTTTTCTAGCAAAATAGATGTATGTTTGTTTGAATTTATGATTTGAGGTGTGTCAGAATAATCATACAGTTTCACTGTAGATAGTTTTTTTTACAACGAGTCAGCGATACACTGAAGTGTATCAGATTTCAATGTACAGTTTCATTTATAAACCTGTTGCTGGGAGTATAAAATATGTATACATGTTTAAATGTCAAATCGTTTAAGCTAGCAAATACGCGCGTTTTTGAGAGAGATTTTACATCAGTTAGGAGAGACACGCTGAGTGTGTAGCGGTTATTTTTTTATTGGGAAGAGAATTTTGTTGTTTTGAAGAGAATTTTGTGTTTTGAAGTCAGTTTTGTTGGTTTGTTGAAGTGGTTGAATATAATTGTGGTGATCTTAATTGATCAGGGTTTTATTGGTTGTAATTAGTTGTTTTGGTTGTTGAGTTATATCTATTTGTGAAGATATAATGGTTGAATGTTTGGTATTGTCAAGATTATATTAGTTGCTGCTTTGTTTTGAGGATATATGTAAATATTGGGTGCTTCAGTTTGCTATTCTGATGCTGATTAGATTGTGTGAAGTTAATATTGTTGGATGAATGTTTGTGGTTTATACTGTTTCTTAGAGTTGTAAGAATATTCATTTTGTGTTCTTCATTTTGTAGTGATTTTATTGTTTTTTTTGGTCATAAGTTGTTTTCGAGCTTGGGCTCGCAGGTGTCTTGTTTTGTTTCGTATAAAAGACGTATACGTGGAAAGATATTTCGTATAAGTGGCTGATAAATGATGTGTGTTTGTTTTGGGTGTAAATAATGATCAGGTTCGTGTTTTGGGTGTAAATAATGTCAGAGTTTTGTGTAAATGTTTAATTGATTTGAGATAGAAAAAGATAAAATACAAAAAAAATTTTTTAGTGTTAATAAAACCATTACAGCTATTTTCCAACTGAGAGATATTTCACTTTTATGTCAGGGGCGGTGCTGCCCAGCCTCCATATCTGGAAATTGGTTCCAAGTATTTATTACTGAATTTTTCCTTAGATAATACATCAAGGCAGACATTTCTCCTGACAAGGTGGTTAAGCATAAATTGCAGAAGGTGTTACTGGGGTCCCTTGTTATAATGGAAAATAAAATTTTGTATACCGTCACATTGAAATGATGTGCAAAGATTATTTTTTTAGATTATATGAGGGCTAAACAGCTATCTTCTTTGCCCCTTTGGGAGAAAAAACGTTTAAGGGGGTGTATTTTTTATAATAAAATTAATGCATTAAGATTACCAAGCTCTAGATTTATATACATATATTATATTTTACGTTCCCTTATTTTGAAGCAAAATTTAAAAGATTGTGTATTATCCACCACTTACTCAGTAGTCTATGAGCGAAAAATTTTCAGTTTGAAAAGAGTTAATTCCCAGTTAATTCGCAATAGAGGTATTACAGAGCTTGGCAAATGTGGGGTTTCCCCATACAAACAAAACTTCTACAGTTTCAATTTGATAAATGTATCATTTAAATGTTCAACACATTGGTCACGTTTTGAATGGTATTGCACCATGCTGGTGCACCTATAAGGATAATAGTGTATGTATACCAGGAAGATGATTGTGAAAACTTATATTTACCAAGTTCTGGAATACCTCTTTTTTGTAAATGAGTTTGAATGCTATATTTGTTATAATTATTGATCATGAGTAAATGAACATGTTTTTATATACATGTATAACTTTAGTATTGATACTTATTAATACTCAACCTTTAACCTGCTGAAGTTCTGTAATGAGCGCAACCTGCTTTGAATTTGGCTCAGCCTGATTGAACTTTGAAGGGGTTTCAATACCAGCAGTAAAAATTATGGCTTGACTATTTACTGACTGCCTAGGATGTATTTAATGATGACCTAGGCTCTTTTATCTGATGGCCTAGGCTGTTGTTACAGATGGCCTAGACCTTTTTTTCTGATGGCCTAGGCTCTATTTACTGATGGCCTAGACTGTATTTACCAATGGCCTAGGCTGTATTTACTGATGGCCTAGGCTGTATTTACTGATGGCCTAGGCTGTATTTACTGATGGCCTAGGCTGTATTTACCAATGGCATAGGCTGTATTTACTGATGGCCTAGGCTCTATTTATTGATAGCCTAGGCTCTATTTACCAATGGCCTAGGCTGTATTTACTGATGGCCTAGGCTGTATTTACTGATGGCCTAGGCTTATCACTCAGTTCCAGCAGGTTGAGGGTTAAGTTAGTAAGGTTTGGAGTTCGAGTGGTGTATTGCATTATACACTATATTATGTCATGTTTTACAGTCTGTCATCTAATATACTGCTGCTTGTTATCAATTTCTGGTGTGATATTATAGCCAATCATAATAAAGATTAATTTACATTTCTAGTTGTTTGCTCTATTAAGCTGACATGACCACTTTGTGCTCAGAGGTGAGCTGTGTTGGTCAATCATGGTCATCTGCAATCTCTTAAACCATGTGGTGGAGTTTGACCAAACTTCACAGTGACTCTTAATAATACGTTGACATGTATAAATGGTTACAGTCTAATGTATATTTATGTCACAGGGGCTATAAAAGATTTCAATATTTAAAAATCGTCTAGAGCTTAAATATTTTGTATTCAACATGGTGTAGCCGGTGAGTATTCTAGGATGGGGGATTCACTCATATTTTTTAGAATTTTCCCGTTTTTTTTCAATGGCAGGGTGGGGCAGATCAAGTCAGTAAACCTTATTTAACCTACTCTATATCTACACCGAAAATGTTATTGTTGGGACAAGAATGGCGGATGTAATATTTACAAACATCTAGAAACGGAAAACTATCTTAGTACGAGAACAGTAATATTATATTTATAAATATCAAAATCATTTGATAAATCAAAGAAGCATATTTAATGCGGCAAAATCACACGTTTTAATGCTATTTTCTTGGAAAAGCGACTTAAAGAGAGAAAATCAAGACCGAATTAATACAATATCTCGAATATCCCATGTCTTAACAATATTTGTATGACTTATGAATTTAAAGACAATTACGAGGTCCAAATAAGAAAATATATTTAAAATTGTAATTTTATTTTATTTAAGTATCAACGTTTTAAATGAGCGTAAACACAAAGGGACATAAATGGCTGAACCATCATTCGCTTACTTGCGTATAGGCAACAACGCGCCTTACAGTTGTCATACTTCAATTAAAATCCGTATATACAATGTAGCTTCCTATTGAATCCGATAATTACTGAAAATACAAATGTATCAGAACAGAACATACGTTTTATTTAGACTTGTACATAGTACATCGTCATGCATATAGATAAATAAAACAATTATCACGTCACGTGATCATGGTAACACAAAGTACAATATGAAACTTAGAATATATAATAGAATGTACATTGTTATGAGTAATAAGTAAATATTTTCTCAATCATAGCAGTAATAGAAATTCTACTGGCAACCTCACAGGATATTGTATTACACAAACAAACATGATGTTATAATATATGAGAATTGTAAAAAAAAAATATTTTCCAAGAGGATGTTAAAAAATCAAATATTTAAGAGAGTATTTCTGATTGCCAAACTTTCTTTAATGTATCTTGCTAAATTAATCAATAAAAGCTTGTTTGAAGTTTGCAATAACTGAATAAATTTGAACATCGATGGTCTAACATAAAAATATTTTTTTATAAATGTCTTACGAATATTATTATAACAAGGACAAACCAGAACATAATGATATTCATCTTCGATATCAAGGGTATTACAGCACTGACAATATCTCTCGTTTCGTGGTAATCTATGTCTACTATATCTACCAGTTTGTATTCTGAGAGAATGGGCTGATAATCTTATTTTGGACATATAAATTCTTAAACTACGTGGTAAAAGGTCGAGGTAAATTTCATACGATAAATTAGTTTTGCAAATTTTATATAGATCTAAAACATTATTATTTTCAATATTACCATGCCAATCTTGTACATAATTATCAATAAGTCTTTGTTTATAAATCCATTAAAAGTATCAAGGACGCATAATTATAATGGGATAAATTTCGCCTTCAAACTTATTCACTAATATTTTAATTTATTGAAGAAAAAAAACACTTATATTTTACTTTATTTATTATACCTCACGTAAACTTTTTACTGTATAGCCTAATGTGACGCTACATGGTGTATATCACCCGGTCAACACACGACTTAACATAATAACATAATGTTATAGTTCTCTCCCCTGGTCCATCAATGACGAAAAAAACAACAACAACAAACAAAAAACCAAACATGTCTCCCAGGGTAATAGTGCATTATAGCAACCCTTGCTAATATGCAGTATTGTCCTGAAAGACATATGTTATCTTTTATTTATAAACATGTGTATTTCAAATAATATACATGTATTTCGTTTCCTTCGAGTAGTTTTGCTATATGAAAACATCAGCACAGATTTTATTTTGTTGTTCTTATCTTGAAAATGTCCAAAGGTTATGGGACAATTTCGCGAAGTTAATTTGCTAAAAATAGATTGTGTACGTGACAACCCCTTATTCTTATCTAAATATTTATACAAAAGTTATATTATAAGCTGGATTACAAGGAATTATAATGATTATTTTCTTGGGCATTTTACTAACTTTGGTTCATTTATTCAATATTAGTTACATGTACATTCGTAATTTTGAGAATTCACATACTTTCTTATCCTAACAGATATTGTCATAATTTTGGACTCTTTTTTCACATCATGCTTATCATAATCAGCTGACAATCATAGCTTTTTCTGTTTGATTTGTATAACAATTTATGCACACAGGTATAATATATTATTCACTTATTTAAAGTGAATTGGTCTATAATTGAATGTCTGTAATACCATAAAAATTATGTTGATGGTATTTTGTATAATTATACATGTCCAAACAACAACAACAACAAAAACAATAACTGTAACAAAATAAATGAAGTACATATATATGGATAATTATATATGGTTGTTATTGGTAAGTGTATAATACATGATATCACATATCTATATATAGCAGATAATAAAATGTTCCAGAACAAAATATTATTATTCGTCCTATTAATGGACATACTAAATCACTCAACTTTTATTCTATGAAATACAAACGATAAATTGTTTTTATCAATATTTGAAATACTAGTACATGTACTTGTGGACATTATAGACCAGTCCACTTTAAAGCTACTATCTCACACATTGTACATAGTTTTGGTGTTGTTTTTTTTTTATAAAATGTCATCACAAGATAAACTTTCACCACAGGCTCGTACATTTATATGGAATTAGATTATTAATTCATGTCTTGTCCGACAAGAAAAACATATGAGTAAAGTTTTTGCAATGTTTAAGATGCTGTTCTTTTAAACGGTCGCAATGTTTTATATTAAATTATACACGAACTTGCAAGTAGATCCATTGGTTGCGGGTAGACCAGATACGCGTTTAATAAGTTTTCTTTTGTCCTGCAATACCTTGCTGCACAATAATTCACAGGGATTATGTCTATAAAAAATAGACGAAAACTTGATAGTCCAGTGGAAGGGTCGCTACACTGGTTTTAAACTGACATTTTATACAGTAACTTGCATCAAGCTGTCCTTCTAGCTACATGTTATGGGGTGTGATAATAGGGATGTCTATGTCTGTGTCAAGTGAAACATGACAACCATAAAAATGTATTATTCCCTATACGTGAATGCACGAAATGTTTCCAGTGTCAGAATGTAGTTTATCGACGAGAGTGCAAAACATTGAAGCTATGTAGCTCGGATGAGGTAATATTTAACTTATAAAGACAGTCATTATTGTTGTTTTATTAAAATCAACAGCCAAATGAATGAAATATATTGCATCTACTTACTAGTGTTTATTCTATTTATTTATTTATTTTTATTATTTTTTAAACAGTTTCACATATATGCCACTTATTGACTTACAGACACATTGCATTTCTTTCATTCTTAGAACAATAATATTTTGGACTGGTAAATTGATTTTAGGTTATTTTCTCCCTAAAAAATCTATCATATTGAACTAGTTAATTGATTTTAGTCCATATCCCCAAATAACAAACAACAATATTTTGGAATGGTAAATTGATTACTGGTCATATCCTTTTCCACAGATTTAATGATTCTTCATTCATTATTCATTATTCATATATTCATTTTTTCATTTGTATTTTAGATCTGTTTTGTGCAACAAGTTGTAACAGCAGATGGGTTTATTTTGTATAATTCAGGATGCAAACCAAAGTAGGTACAGTATTTACACACATTACAATATAAATGCATATTTACATGCTATAGCCATGCATTTTGTTTATATTTCGTGACATTCGTGCAGTAATAAAAATGTGTGAAACCGTTACATTTTTACTGCACAAAGGTGACGAAATTTTTACCTTCTTTGAAACAAAATAAGTCTGGCTTAAATGTGCGTGATTTTGAATTTGCATTAAAACATACATTTATATACATGTTTATGAATTTGCTGTATTTATATAATGGATATTAATGTGTATTGTGTTAAAGTGTCATTCATATGTAGTGCAATAGTCTAAATCACACTTAGAAATAGCACATTAGTCATGTAGTTTATCATGTAAACTCCAGTCAGTCACCTTTATGTTTCGTTTTGTTGAAAGGATGCCTTTAAAACTGGAATGAAGTAACCTGAAATTTAGTTCGAAATATGTCACAATTAAAAAGGGTGAATAAATTAGAAAAAAAACTTCAATGTAAACAATGTTTACAAAATATATTGTTAGAATGAAATTATTGTTAAATGTATAAACTGTTCGTCATAAAGGTTTGTATATGTATGCCTCATGGGCTTTTAAGCCTAATGATTCTGAATGAAATAAAGCTTATCAATGTTTCCTTAATATTAACAAAAAATACTTATCCTCATACACCCTGTTGTTAACTTTGTATGTAATTGTTTTGATTTTTTTATATTATTATTTACAAGCGTCTTCTTTGCGATCTTAAGCTTGACACTAACAGGACTGTAATTCTATGGGATTAATAATATCATGGATATCGTAAGAAAAAAAAAGATGTACATGTATTCATTTTCAAATAAACACATATTCAGTTAGAAAATACATAACATAATTCAAGTTCTCTTTTAAAATATAGTCTCTTTTTTGCATCATCTTATATATAAAGAACAATCTTTTAATTTCAAATTAAAAAAAAATATCCAAAATCAAACTTTTTTCTTCATAGCAGTTAAATGTTTTCTTCTCATTTATTTAAACATGTTATAACATCTACGTAACTAATTGTAAAATCCAGCCCATTCATATATGAGGCTATTTTATTTAGCAATATTCTTGATAACTTCTTCGGGTTAAATGTTCACTTTTAAGAACATTTGTTTTATTTTCTTCTGCAAAGATGAAATAAAATCGCAAGACAATCATAGACTGTCAGTTACTAATGGGATTACTTCAGAGTTGTCCAATCGATTCTGCTCCACTGGTAGGAAGATCAGCAAGTGTTGTAGAACACCGCTCCACTAACATGACAACGTGTGAAGAATGTTGCTCTAGTGACTACTGTAACAGAAATGGATGTGGATCAAACGGTTCAGAAAATATGAGCCGCGCCAGGACAAAACCAACATAATGGCTTTGCGACCAGTATGGATCCAGACCAGCCTGCGCATCCGCGCAGTCTGATCAGGATCCATGCTGTTCGCTATCAGTTTCTCTACATGTTATGCGGTTTGTAGGCGAACAGCATGGATTCTGATCAGACCGCGCGAATGCGCAGGCTGGTCTGGATCCATGCTGGTCGCAAACCCATTGTGTTGGTTTTGTTATGGCGCGGCTCAAATATGTTTATTTTATAAGGTTTCTTCTTGTGACGTTAAGGTAATCATAACTTCCGAAGGATCAACCTTTTTCAAGATTCTTTTCTTTACCTATGACTAAAGCTGTCAAAATTTACCATGCAAGCCATTATTGTATGCACTGGGAGCACCGTTAATGTTGGCATATATTTAGCCACACTTTTTTGCTTTTATACATTTTAAAGGGATGCCATTGAGAGTTATTTTGACATGAAGGTACTGGGAATATATTTTTGGATTTTTTAATATCATTTAATGTAGATCTATACTAGTAACTTGTGTGCAACATTCAGACCATTCTTACAGACAACATCACTTTATTGTTCCAAATTGACATATATATGATTTTGATCTTGAATGTTATCATGAGTACTTTTCAAATATGTTTAACGAATTACATGCGACACAGATTGAAGAAATCGAAAACTTTATAAATAATAATGATTTTAACGTAAATAATCCCACGTTTGAGTCTTTGAATATCCCGATAACCACAGAAGAAGTTCGTGAAGCAATAAGTCGTATGAATCGTAATAAATCCTCATGTCCTGTTGATAATTTACTTAATGAGTATTTTATAGAAACTGCAGACATACTTGCAGGACATCTAACCGACTGTTTTAATAAGATATTTGATTCAGGTCTTTTTCCTAAAGCCTGGTCATATGGTTATATCGTCCCAATTTATAAAAAGGGGGACAAAAATGCTCCCAATAACTACAGAGGAATAACACTTAATAGCAACTTCGGAAAATTGTTCACTAGTGTTTTAACAAAGCGTGTTGAAAATTGGTCAAGTCAATTTAACATATCTTCGGATGCTCAGTTCGGTTTTTGTCACGGTGTGTAACACCGCACTTTGGGGTCAAACGCACTTTGGGGTCCGACCCCAAAGTGCGTTAAACTTCGCACCGCACTTTGGGGTCCAACGCACTTTGGGGTCAAAATCGAGAAATTGACCCCAAAGTGCGTTAATATGCTACATATCAACGCACTTTGGGTTCAAGAGGTCTAAAGGTGTCATCTGAGTTCTGCTTAAATACTGAGTACTGACTTATTTTCTATTTATTTGAAGTGGAGTTCAAGATGGCGGTCAATACTTTTGATGCTTAAGTGATAAAAGTGACATGAAATATATAAAAATTGTGTTCATATAACAAAACTACGGTGGCATAAAAGTGACATTTGCATTGTTTTTGTTTTTAGTTTTGTATACATATTTTATATTAGTGTCTATTTTCAAAGGGCTGTTGATTGGTGATCAGTTATTATTCCATGCATATGCACCATTCAACCCCACCCCCTGAGAATTAAGAATAATGAAACTTAGGTCAATTCCTTAACACATCCAGATAATGTGCAGAACTTATATGCTAGGTGTGCCGGCTCAAGGTCGGGGTCACACCTACAGGTCAAAGGATAAAGACTTGGGTTCCATGTCCGCTCCTTATCTCCGAAACCCCATGAAGGATTTTAAGGCACCTTGTGACAAATGTTAACCACATCGAGACCATGTGCAGAACCTTTCTTTGGGTTACCTCGGACTATATATAAATATATATATTCTAAAAAGTGTTGTTATTTTTTTTGATACCTCCAAAAATGAAAATGTTGGTATTTGCAAATGGTGTACTGTAATTTACATATGGCGAAGTGTTTGAATATGGTGTTTTACAAATGGTGTAATTATCCAAACCTCTACTTTGCAAATGGCGTCATGTAAAAATATGTACGAAAAAAAACAAAATAAAATATGTACATAAAAAACTAAAATAAAATATGTATGCAAACTAAAAAAGAATATGGATGCAAAACTAAAATAAAATATGTATGCAAACTAAAAAAGAATATCACATTGTATGCAAAACTAAATAAAAGTATGTATGCAAAACTAAAGAAAAGTATGTATTCAAAACTAAAAAAATATGAACGACAAACAAACAAAAATATGTACGAAAAACAAAAAATAAGTATCAAAAATAAATACAAATGTCACTTTTATGCCTCCGTTCAAAATACTCTAGTACAGAAATTGTGTATTCATAGAATTAAAAAATGTAAAAGATGCTGCGAAAAATATCCCGTTCTGTCGGTCATTTACTTGATAACTTTTGGTGCCATATTGAGCCCCATTTTAAATATGTTGGGAATGAAATAAAAAGAAGTTAATACTTTTTCCAAAGAACTATAAATATACTCTATTGCAATGTTCTGGTGAAACATCAAGTTTCTCGATCGGACTATAAATAGTGATTTTTACAAATACATTATTAAGCTTATCAACAAACTTAAGGTTTTTTGTAAGCTCCGTAACAACCGTTCGCCAGAGGCTTTTTTATGGGAAATCTTACATACTTCTTTAGAAAGAGCAAACATGAATTTTATAATGTTAAAATAATGGTATCAGAGAAATGTAAGATGCTTGTTACCTGAATAAAGTAGCGATAAATGTGAAATTATTTGTCATAAAAGAAGTCAAAACACTGTGGTATTTGGCTTCCATATAAAATACTAGTTCACTATAACTGTACTCATCATTGCCAAAAAGCAACAGATGAAAAACAAATGGTTCAGGTAATTGGCCAATGTGTATTTTTTTGGATAATATAGAAGAACATCAAAATAAAAAAGCTTTTAAGAAAAACAAATAGAAGCATAATGGGCCTTTAAAACGTTATTTTTAACCCTCGGGGGATCGGTGAGAATTTTACATTATTTTGAAGCTCCGCTCTTAATGTGCGACTACTAAAATAGTTGATATATTTAGTACTGTTTGTACGGACTACTACTTAAAGCCGCATGTACACCTAGTCAAGTTTCTTTTATGTCACGCTAAATAAATGGCTCTTTCAACATATTATCAGGCACATTTTTTACTGAAATGTCTTACTAAGATTTCCCAGAATTTATACCTTTGTCTATGCTAAGACTATCATATTTCTATAAAATGTGTTAATAAAAAACGGGAAAATAATTCATTTAGCTAAAAACAATGGAGTTAATGAAAGGTGTACATTCTTTTAAAATAAATGGAAAATTTGAAAAAAAAATATTTTAAGCTAAGTTATTGATACAAATTCTTTATTAGGTGATTTATTTGGTGAAAGTTCTTTCACTTACTTATCAAGACCATTTAAATCCCAATTGATTCTACTATAATCAGGGCACATGCTTGTGTCTATTTAATACCTTGGTTTTTTGTTTACCATTGGCTTTGACTACAATATATTATTTAAAACAGAATGAACATAAATTTTTCTATGACCCCAAAGTGTGGTCGTTTGCCTGATGTTAAAAAAGGCATATGTACCTGTTTAACGCACTTTGGGGTCGAAATTGGACCCCAAAGTGCGTAACGCACTCTGGGGTTGTACCCCAAAGTACGTAACGCACTTTGGGGTCGGACCCCAAAGTGCGTTTGACCCCAAAGTGCGGTGTTACAACGGTGCAAGTACAGTCGACGCGATTTTCGTTTTAAATTCGTTAATCGAATATTTTTTATCACAAAAGTTACGCCTTTATTGCGCTTTTATAGACCTAAAGAAGGCTTTTGATTCTGTGTACAGGAATGCTTTATGGTTTAAGCTCTGTAAGGTTGGTTTGGATGGAAAAATACTTAGAATATTCAAAGCAATGTACGCTACTGTGAAGTCATGTATAAAACATTGTAACACAGCCAAATATTTTGTTAAACTTTTTAAACAAAGGATGATTGACTGCTTTTTGCAAAAACTTTCTAGCGATATTTCAAACAGTCCATTGTTAAGTAATATATATGTACATTTGCATAACTCATTTGAAATGGCAAACTACCTGAAAATTCTCCATAACAGAACTTATAGAAATTGCATAGCAAGATTAAGATTATCGTCACATAAACTTCGGATTGAAACAGGTAGATATGGTGCTAATAGATTACCCCGAGAGGAACGCATATGTCAGCTTTGTGATAGTAATGAAATAGAAGATGAATTCCATTTTATATGTGTTTGTAATAGTTACTCTAATATACGTTCTCTTTACATTAAGCAATACTACTACAGAAGACCAAGTATGTTCAAATTGATTGAATTATTAAGTACTGAAAAGAAGTCTGAATTAATAGGTTTAGGTAAATATTTGTATTATGCTACAAAACATCGAATTGAACTACTAAATGCTCTGTAAATCAATGTATAAATTTGTCTCGTTGTATTTAAAAATGATATTGTTTATTTCTTGAAATTACTTGATAATGTGTCTAGTATGAAACATTGTTAAATGGAATCTTATCACAGCATATGATTAAGTTTAAAATCCATTTTATTTTATATCTTTAGGAATGTAAACGCTTTATAATAGATAAGCTCACTTTAGTACTAAATGGTGTTAACGTTCATTCTCCAAAAATATGTAAATTGAAAATTTGTGCTATAACTTTGTTCATGTACCATGATATTGTGTTTGATTGAACTATATAAATGTGTGTAATATGACTATGTACTGAATGTATACGTCAATACATTATCTATCTATCTATCTATCTATCTATCTATCTATCTATCTATCTATCTGTCTATCTGTCTACACATTTTATTATTTGTAACTTGATAAAGTTATCAAAATCATATATATGTTTAATATTGTTTTGTTTTCAGATATCACAATAAATAAATATCAACGCGATTCTTCAATGACTTTGTAATTTTCTTCTTAGTTCATGTACATTTTGACCCCCACCACCACACAATAAGTTTGTTGTTTGTATTTGCAACCAGTAAAGTTATATCAAATATGAATGAACTGAATTAAAGTAGATATACTTGTTGATGATATAGATCTAGTAGAAGTATAATATATTTGCCCGTAAACATAAATTTTTATCACATTAGATTCGATTTTCATTGTTTTATCTTCAGAAATACCTTTCTCCAAACGAGGATCGTATTGCTTTACGTGTGACGTCCTAAATCCCAAAACCGACTGTAATGACGTTGACATCTGTGCCGCTGACGAAGTAAATATTCATAACGGCTTTTTATATTTTGTATATATTTTGTGGGTTAGATTTCAGTGTCTAATAGAAAATGTCCTGCTTAAAAAATATATATATATAAACTTTGACTGGGAAACAAATATTTTTCCCTCCTTTAATTATGGCTTATGTATGTTAAATGCCTCTAGCACTGAATGTGAAATTTTTTGCAATAAAAGTAGCAAAATATAAACAAAGTAGCATTATGACTTCCATACAAAATACTAGATCACTATTTCTGTACTAGTTGCCAAAAAACAACACCAAAAGATCGCTCAGGTAATTGGCCTATTAGTAAATGTTTGGAAACTATAACAAGACCCCAAAAATAAAAAGATTTAGAAAAACACAAACAGAAGCTTTCCATGGGCATAATGGGCCTTTAAATGTTTATTATTAGATGCACTTTGCACATGATAAATAATATAATGTTTCAGATGTGTGTGTTATATGCACCACCCGAGTTCAGTGGTCTTCCAGAAACAATCTATAGAGGTCGTTGTGAAACAAAAACGGTAAGCTTATAATTGTATTCCTCTTTCAAAAATGTTAAATCAATAAATAGAGGATATTCATGTCACAGGGTGAGAAAAATGTGCAACCTGATCGGGATTGAACCCGAGACCTTCGGAATACCGTTCCGCGGCTCTACCGACTGAGCTATCCGGCCACTTACACATTTTCTCCCCTAAATATTGAACAGTTCTGAACCGTGACATATTACCCTGGTCTTCGAATTTCACAGAGTTACTAGCAATGTGAATTAAACTCTGGGCTACATTAAGTCACTGTCCCCCGTTGGGCGCCAAATTTTAACAGGGTAAGAAAAAGGTACAGCCTGACCGGGACTCAAACCGAAACCCCCGGAATACCGCACCGCGGCTCTACCGACTGAGCTATCCGGCCAGTTACACATCTTCTCCCCTAAATAGTGAACAGTTCTGAACCGTGACATTCAAGTTTGTTTCTATAAGTACAGGATTTGTTTTCATCGAGTGGTATGTAAATACATATTTCATGAGTGGCGGTAGCCAAGAGTGAAATGTGATAATTTTCATACCACAATATGATACTAAACGAGAGCATGCAAGTGTGTATAATTTATGTGAATAATGCTGAACGGTTTCTTTTAAAGGACACTGATATAACTTATAACATTTAAAAGTCCCAAAACATTTTGAGAAGCATGCGCGTTTTCAAAGTGACATTAATTTTCATGAAATATGGGGGAAAACTTGAGAAAAGTTTTATGTAAACAGATCTAAAATTGTATAATATGCTAGCTATGGATTTGGTAAACTACGAGGTTTGGTCTAGATATGAGTATATATTTTTTCAGGGCTGTTTTACACTTGGCCAACAATGACAACTGTTTGACAATGTGTTGCGACACGGATTTCTGCAATGATAGGTGTGAAACTCCTACAAATACCACCGTTGCTACAACGCCAGCCACAACTAGCCAAACGTCTGCGCCATCTACAAAAGGTCTGTACAATTAGAGATACGTCTTACAATGTTAAATATTTCAACAACCTATTTCCGAAATTGCATTATTTATGTAACTATGAAGAATGTCAAGCAAGAATGTCTTCCTAGCCGATAGATGAGTAAAAGCCTTTCATAATTTAATATTTGAACGATATGTTTATAAATCGACGCGTCTGATGTTCTTCTGCCATTTTACATTTTGTTATGAACATGATTTAACATAAAAACGTGCACAGCTTTATCTTAGCAACTTCAACTCACGGGCATTGCAATACCAGTGACGGCTTCGAGTATGTACACAATGTGCATGCGAAAATGTGTGTCTATTTTGTACAAAATCACAGTCACAAAACATGGGATGATGCAAGACACAGATGTCAAATAATAAACTCAGAACTTGTCGTCCTGGACACACACGCAAAAGCTGCTCTCATCAGGAAATACATTATAAAACATACTCGTATGTTGTTTTTTGTATAAAAACTAAAATTTATTAAATTTCATGGTTTTGGGAGCGGTCGTGCATGAATTAACCGTTGGCTCATATAATATTCTACCATGCGTTTGCTTTCATTAAAAGAAGCTTTAAAATGGTATCTTTGTAGTATATGTTAGTATATGTTATGTGCACGCACTTCCATAAACGCATGATAAACAATATACGAACATTTGAAAATGTTATATAGAAGTTGGCTTTAAATAATTGAGGAATTCGATAAAGTTTTTGAAATATGACCAATTCATTCTCTTTGCCAACCTCTTAACGTTAAATTGCATTGTATTTTAAGAGACTGTTGTTCATAAAATTATACACTTGCTGACAATATACTCTCTTTTTCTAAAAATAACTTTATTATTCATTTTCTTAATTATTCGTATCATGATTTATTATTTTGAAAGATATTTCTATATCTTATTACAACATATTACTCTACCAAACGTTGTGTATAATTTTACGACACATTGAGATCTATGGCGTATACACATTTCAGGCTTGGCATTATACCTGTTAAGTCCTTTTTCATTTTGATGTATTTATTTACATGACACTAATTAAGATACTTGATGTCATCTTTTTAGGACTCCACACTGATATGTATTGCGTTGGTGCCAGAGACTTCAATAATCATGACCATTTCTCTTGGGTAAATGGCAATTCAGTACATGTCAATACAAATGACTGGGATAACCATCAGCCGGACACTACTGGACATGGACATGACAAAGACTGTGTGTGCATACATCGGGGTGATGACCATTCGTACACATGGCATAACAAGGAATGCAATGAAAAGGGATTTTTTATATGTGAACGAAAATAAATATTAACATAACTTAATTAAATACTTCATGTTGTCTTAGTAAACCAGTTGTTTTCTTAATAATGTATTTGAAAAATGTATATTTACGAGGGTTGTTGTAATAAGTCGGGGACAACAACGTTTAAATTCAAAATACTGAACGGACTTTTAAGTTGTTCTTTTACACTGATATCTAATACGCTTTTAATGTTAATGTAAAAATGCAGCATGATGTCTTAATGTGATTACACAGAACAAATTGAAAGACTACCTGATACCATTATGCGGCCCATAATAACATTATGTCAGTTTTTCTCCTTTTTAAATGTATCACCTCTGTGTAGGGTACACATTTAATGTCAAGTCAGACAGTACTAAAATGTGTTCTTCTTTCATAACAAATGTTTACCTATATATATATATATATATATATGTTCAACATGCTGTCCGGTTAGAACCATCACCTCGGTGTAATGCGTATCTGTAAACTAAAATGTAAGTTGATGATTGTATCATAGTTTGGGCCCGATTGGGGACATTTCTGTTGAAAATGTGTCAGGGTTAAATCGTATAAATATACATGCACAGTGCGTTAACTGGAGTGCAGGTATTAGTTACCCACACTCCAGAGCATGCCCATTGATTGGCTCATTTTTGCTGGAATTTACTTATTGTGACTGCAGAGAAAGGAAAAGCGATAGAAATATCATATTCAGATGCTCGTTCATTGGTTACTTTTTTCTGGGGTTTCATATTGTGACAACAGGGAACGTGTTTTCATGTTCGACTATGATACAAAATAACACTCGGCAATCTGGTTAATACTCGGGGACTACGTCCCCTCGTGCTCTTCCTAGTACTTATTTTTATAAATAAATGAGTAAGCGGTCTCATACAGCAAACAAACTATCGCGCATTGCCTGTCAAAAGCCATGCTGTGTAATACCAATACCGTCTTTATATATGTACTTTTTTGGCTTTATACTTAAGAGAAACTTTTACTAAATGTGATAGCATATTGTTACGAGCCAGGCGTAACGAGAAAGAAAAGCCAGCAACAAACTTGTAACAATAACAAATTTATTACAGAAAAATTATTACAGAAAAATTAAATAACATTTTATGTTTACAAATACCTGAAGTCCAAATAAAAAATGAAATCTCAAATGTCTAGTCTGATCATGGAATGATCCCTTTTTGAATATCACAGTCATATCCAAGTTTAATCCAAGAGAACTTTAGAATAAATTCCCACAATTAAATCCACAAGAATAATTTAATATATTTAAAATCCAAGCTCAAATAAATTTCTTAATATTCAAGTTGAATGATACTTCTTTAAATGTATTCATGACTTAAAAGGTAACTGATGCCTTAAACGATAAAGGTCATGAATAATGTCCCCTATATATATAAAGCTAAGAAGTTTCCAGAATAGTCTTCCATGTTCTACAGTAATCATAATCTAGCAACTTCAACAATAAAGAACATTCCGGAAATTTCTATCTAAATATAATGCATGAATCATAATCTAGAATTTTCTACAACAGTTAAGAAAGTTCTAGTACATACATGTAGTTTATGTTCTAAAAATAGAACAGTGATAATACTATATACATGTAATATGTTGCATACATAACAATATTTCATGACATTTATCATGACAGCTTATTAATTGTACCGTGCAATATTTTTCTAAATTAAGCACGCACTTGCTTTAGGATAATGACCTTGTACTTTTATTTAATCCTACAAACTGCATTTTTCTTTTTATTACTTATTATTTATTTTATTTACGTTATGTTTTTAATGTCATGTAAATCGTTTCCCGTTTTGAAATTGCCACATAATACTATCGCGTGCGCACGTGAAAATATGTATCGAATGACCAAGTAATACCAATGAAAAATATTGTCCTCATTATGCCATCGTAATTCTGATGATGGAGAGAATGATCAATTTTAGAAATTAAGATCCTAGATCGATGAGTATGATAATTTTAGGTGTTTTTTTTTTCTTTTCATTCATTATCCTTACTTTTAAATAAAGTTGTAAATATTGAATTGAGATATTTGTACTGTTCTGTTCTCCCATCAAAGTTAACTTAGTGATACTTTACAATTAATTTGTTGAACATTAGCACACAACAAAAGATTATTATATTTTTATCGATTTCAAAAGCAAATATATGTTGAGTTTTAAGGGACAAAATTGGGGCGTTTTCTTACATGAAGGGACTGGAAATATTGTTTTCGAGATTTGGTTTTCATTTGATGTGGTAGAGACCAATATAATTTGAGTGCAAAATTACCAGTCATTTTCTCACTCCGTTAGTCCGTTTCTCCCGTTTTATCTGTTCACGTATTTTTTCATTTCTTTCTTTCTTTTTCAATATTTGCATAATGACTCAAAACCATATAGACCTTTAAACGAATCCAGTTGAAAATCGTAAAGAAAGTAAATATTTTTAATTTAATTCTGATATTTCTACTTCATCATTTGCATGTTATGTTCACTTTAAGTGCACCGGCTGATCAATGAAGAAATAAAAAAAATATGATTTTTCCATGTTTTTTTTTTAAACTTCATTAAAGGCCCTGTAAAGAATATATAAGTAATACAACATCATTTATCTCTAAAACGAATGAATATAATAACGAGTATAATAACTCATTTTTCAAATTTTGATATACGAGGTTATAAGCTTCATTCTGTACTTTATGTAACTGTTTTTGTGCGTATGAATTATGAAACTGGCAATCAAGATATCCCATAATTTTTGTTATTCTATATTTGAATATGTTTGTTTAATAAATAGCAAATCGTGCTGAAATTTTAAGTAAACTGTCTTTCAACATCAGTGACAAGTTTGATAGTGTATTGTCGCCGAGGAAAACTGAAACAGTATGTAAAAGTGCAAATGATAATATGACTAAAAAGACATAAAGAACACCATTATATTTTCACTTTTATTAAAACAGTATACTGCAGTATTACAAAATGACCTTTACAACACCAAGGATAAATATGAAAAAGGGAAATCTAAATATGATGTTGAAGAATTGTTTGAAATGAAATAAAAATTCATAAAATCGTCACCAATAAACGGGTACAGATTGAGTTTTTTCGGGTTGAAAAAGCAAACAAAATGTCTTTACGATGTCAAACAATTACATTTGATATCGTTACAAATAATATGGAAAAAGTTGAGACACATAACCCGACATCAAATCATTCTTTACTCAACTGCAAATCCTGGATGAAAATATTCATTTTTTAAACATGCTCATGCAAACAAAAATACTATGCAATTGCCAACAACATGTTCGATTTACTTGTCAATTGTATGCAAATTATGTTTTCTTTTTTCTCTTTTCGTTGTGGTGGCACAGATATGTTTGCATGTATTGAACTTACAATCGCGACGATTAATTTTGCGAAACAGGCAAATCTGTGTGTGTGGTTTCTATAACTTGTTGTTGTCGATTTTGATTTATTTTACAAATAAAAAAAACTAAGATGAATAAACAATAAAAACATCTTTATTATCGCATTTTGTCCAGTTTATTACTTCCAACATGAGCATCATTACTATGGAGGGCGATCATTGCCTTAACATGTTTTCTTAACTCTTGGAAAAAATTTAAAGTTTGATCACCAATATTTAAATCTTTAACAGTGTATTTTCCAAACTATGGAGGGCGATCATTGACACAAAGTTCCAGACATGTAATGTGTTCCTTTTGGAAACTACTTTTGAAAATGCGAACATGTATGTCTAGCATTTTTTATTGCATTCGTGCACAGCAAATGATATGCCTCTTAATCCAATTTTTTAATTGAAGGCACCCGCTTTTAAATAACACGTTTACATGTTAATCTTAACAACTGACCTAACATGGAGAACAACAACACATTTACAAGTTCGTATCTACCATTGCATATAATACATAAGCATGTTTACACACTTGTAGATATATATCTGTACCTGAAAAACACAAATGAAATGTAAAACTCGAATGCAGAAAATATAATTTAATAAAACGTGTTCCAGTCGTAGAACTACAACAGTACGTTTACACAGTTACATGTTTAAAATGACAAAAGTAGATTCACAAAGTTAGACGATTCTAAGTCATGCATGACGCCCCGCCTCTCTCTGAGTATTTGCGATCTTCTATCACGGAAATGTACGGACAGGTATAATACCCGTTGCCTCTCTCCTATTTCTCAGTAAAGTGAAGGAAAACACGGCGTCCATTCTAACTTTTTTATTTCTATAAAAAGTCCAATATTATTGGTATCAAATGAAAGATTACTCCATAAGCTTTCTATGAGTGCCTCGGAAATAAAAATGAATTAAATAGATGTATGGAATTTGAAAATAACACTCTCGAATTGGTAAGAAAAACACGGCGTTCCCTCCAAACATTTTTTTAATTTCGTAATATATTTTGATAATTTTGGATTGAAATAAAAGTGTGCTTCATACGATTTATGATATATAATGCCTAAAAATAAAAATGAATTAAATCAAACTGAATTAACTTTCGTTAAAAAGTTTATCATGTTACTTTTTGTACAATAGAGAAAATAAGAATCCCTAAAGAATGCTCAAAACGACAAAATTGAGAATGTTGCAGGCCCGGTTTGATTGAGCCTTCTCATGGACGTTAATGGAAAGAGCAAGTTATCGTCCACGCCCCCTAGCACCGGCTTAAGCAAAATTCAACATGAACTGGTACAATTTTGAAACATCCGCAGATGTGTTAATATGGCGATTATCATGGAACCTTCAATGTGACACGTAAGTGCCATACCATGAAAAACGGCATATGATCCCCAAGTAAGAAAAACACACTCTGAAATTCAGTAAGAAAAAAACATGGCGCCCCCTACTTACTTTTTTTTTATTTCTTGGTCAATTTTGATAATAAACAAGATCACCAAGGAAAGGTGGCGGAAAATTACATAAGAATTGCAGATTCGGTTTGATTGAGTCTGCACATGAGGGATAATGAACAAGTGCAACATCCCTCACGCCCCCTAGCACCGGCTTGAACGGTACTCAATTCTCAACACTTAATAGCGCTGGCATCAATGATCCCGAAGGACCAGAAAAACACTGAAGGGAAGTACGGGGCAACTTTTTACAACTGCCACACGGCACTTGGCACCTGCTGTTGTGAAGTATTAAAATCTGGAAACAAAATGATCCCTCGGAAGCATTAATCACTAAAAATTACATAAGAATTGCAGACTCGGTTTGATTGAGTCTGTACATGAGGGATAATGAACAAGTGCAAAAAGTTTTTATTCATACTGAAAATACCGTATTAAAGATTGTACATATGTGCTACGGATAAGTATTTTCTTGATTTCGGAAAGGAAATCTCGGTGGCCGCTTTAAAATCCTATTTTTGCAAATACTTGCATAGTTTTTGTTGAAAGTGAAATTTGTGCCGATACATTTTTCAATGATACCAATAAGAATATTGGATGGTTTTTACATTATCAATAGAATTACTCCCTTGAATTTGGTCATTGTTTCTCCTAAAAATTTCCAAATCGCCGATGTTTCTCAAGAATATATGATAAACAAGATCAACAAGGAAAGGCGGCGCTCAATGAACGCAACCCTACATGACCCAGCAACAAGAACAAGTGGCAAGAAGCCCAGGCGGACCCCAAACAAAACACAGGACAGGGCACTAGGCATAGCACGGACAGGCTAATCACTAAAATGATAAATAATTTGTAACTGATAAGAACACGATGTTAAAAAATAAGGTAATGCACAAGTTATCTTCATCATAAATGGTAAAATCAGCAATTTTCAAGTGCTGTTGCTAGTGACAAAACTTTTGTAACAAATGCAACATATATATATTTATGTTATGAAAAATGCCGTATGTTGTCCTTCAGTTTTATTTAAAAATATGGGAGAGGCGCCGTTTTATACCAGTCCTGTCCGCAATAGAAGGTCGTAAATACTCCGAGAGGGGCGGGGCGTTATGCTTGACTTAAAATCGTTTAACTTTGTGAATCTACTTTTGTCATTTTAAACATGTTACTGTGTTAACGTACTCTTGTAGTTCTACAACTGGTAAGACGTTTTCTTAAACTCTATTTTCCGTATTCGAGTTTTACATTTCATTTGTATAGTGTGAGATCTATGAATGTATATTACATATCTATAAGAAAAATATATTGTTTTAGAGCAATTTTAATACAATTCATCATAAAATTGTTCGTTCGAGATCATTTCTAACTCTATAAACATATTTTTTTCAGAAACATTTTTAAGAAAAATCCAAATGATACATTATCAATATTTGAAATATGCCCAAAACACTACAGAAAATGTACAATACAAATTAGGCACAATCACATATAAATTTCTCACAATCATATACTAATGACTTACAATCACATATTAATTACTAACAATCACATAAAAAGTACTAACAAAAAACACATATAAATTACTTACAATCACATATAAATTACTTAAAATTACATAAAAATTACTTACAATCACATATAACTTACTTACAATCACCAAAAATACTTACAATCGCATATACACATATAAATTACTTACAATCACATATAATTTACTTACAATCACATAAAACTAATAACAATCACATATAAATTACTTATAATCACATATAAATCACTTACAATCACATATAAATTGCTCACACTCATATAGAAAATACTTACAATCACATTGAAATTACTTACAATCACATATAAATTACTTTTAATCACATAGAAAATACTAACAATCACAATATAGAGTTGGTATAAGACTTATCCTATGTTTATATGTATCAATGGGTATGAACAAATCAGTTACGTGATAGACAAAACGTTGCGTAAATATTTTGCATATCACCAACTGACCCTATCTTATGAGGCAGTAGTCATGTAAAGATGTATAGATTTTATCATTAATCAAAGGGCTGCAAAGCTCTGTGGCATTTTCTGATCTTTGCAATCTAAATCATTACAGCGCCTGCGTTTAGATTTTTTTTATAACAGTTTGAGATTGATACATATGGAATTTTGCATGACTAGAGTTGTATCAAAAAATCATTTTTCATTTTTTATGACAGCCACACTTTATCCTTGCATATCGTGGCTATTCCTTAAAAAGGACAGTTCAAAAAAAAAAAGTTGCCTTGACTAGGATTTTGAACATTAGGCCTCTCACACCCTAAACTAGCGCTACCTCTGCACCACGGTGAAGTAATACGTATGTAGCTTGAATAAAAACAAATACATTGTAAATTTAGAATTTCCATTTCGTGATTGTAATGCTTATTAATTTCGAGGTATTTTGTTCACGATAAACCTGTTGTTTAACACTGATGAAAATAATTTAGCGAAAATCTTCTCGCCAAAACAGTCCGACATACTACTTAAAAGTCAGATTTATTTGTGTAATACGCTCTGGAGTATTCGGTAATCGACATAGCTAAAATAGCATTTTCATTGATTAAGCTTTACGGAACTAGCCGAGCATTTTTCATTGGGTAAAAAAGATATTCATCCGCGAAATTTGTGATTGTAACCTCATATTTTTATTGACTAATCTAAACTTTAATGCACTGTAATTCGTTTAATGCCTACATTAAAAATTATTTTTCTTTTAAATTGCTGGTTTTTAAGCAGTTTTGAGTGTGAACTACTTTGCGTTGTTAGGTCTGTTAGGAAATTTTGTGTTAGACCGTGGATGTTAGCATTGTATTTACTGATCTTGCGATCAGAAAATACAAAAAGTATGAAGTACGCTCTAATATTAATACAGTGACTATTAACTGTTATTTGAAATGTCCATGTTTTAAACGGTTGCATTTAGTTTTTACATGATACTTACATTTGGTTTATGTTATATACTTGCTTTCAAGTACTAATGTCTTCATTTCAAGTTTCATAATAAAGTCGTCTTGCTTAAAATAAAAGTAATTTGAATTCATAGTAAATTAAACCGAGTTATATATTTTCACCCCTTAAGTCGAACACGAGTGTAACATTTAAGAAATGATAAATCTAAGCATTTCTGTTTGACGAAATCTCATTAAATAAATTTTATTTTCTGTACGTCTTGTTCATAAATGCATACAGACACTTTCCTGTAACATTTGATGCAGATTTATAAAGGGAACAGGTATGTTTTTCTTAAACACTTCTATGTTCATTTTAAGTTTTGGTTGTTGCATTTTGATTAATCAATTTTTTTTGGGAGATAAAATACTATATATGTTATATATATATATACAGTTTATATGGCTTGATTTAAACGGTAGTAACTTATTAATATATCCCGAGCTGCTAGGCAATGATTTTATGGCAAACAAGCCGTTTATACAAGGTCATATAACATTTCAAATATTTTTATAACGAGTTTTGAATACAACAAAATAACTTGAAGGAAATCGAAAATTTATTCATAATATTACCGCAACCCTGAATATAACGTCCCGATTATCCAATGAAAAAGCGATGTTTCAAACGTGTGGTATGAAAAGAAGCTATAAACTGCTTTTTTGAATTATTTAGGTATGACGATAGAATGGCGATGAAAATATCTAAAATCAAATGTGCTAGAACAGTTTGGTATTAAATAATTAGAAAAAAAGAACGCACAAAAATGCAGTGATATAAAGTATATCTGGCACCATTTTTACTAGCATAAAACTGATTTATATACTGTATACTTTGAATAATATGAAATCAAATGGCAAATGATGGCAATCTCATATTAATTTGCATGATGTTATATATTAAATACCATGAAATTAACTTGAAATTTGATATTGGTCTGGAAAAAATTCATAATTTGAAATAATCTAAAATATGCTTTGGAGTGTAAAAAAAATTATAAGCTGCTTTGATAATCAACTTATTGTTTAATATCTGGGGATACACTGTTATGTAAAAACTAAAAATTACATTTTTAGTAATATTTTACATTCAAGAGTTTTTATTTTATTTTTTTTTAATTTTCAGGGACAATTGAATCAAAGATGTTGTTGACAGTAACCCTATTAGCATTGATTGTCCCATGGACTGTTGTTGAAGGTAGGAGGTGCTTTGCTGACACCAATAGTCCAGGTATTCCATGCCAGTAAGTAAACGGTTTTATCCAGAATTACGATGATGCTTTCCACTTAACTAAATTTGACAACATACGTGTACATTAATCGTATTAAAAATAATCACTTCATAACCCATAAGTTTAGACAAAATTATTTTGCCTATGTTTCTTTTGATTTAATATAATTCATGTACTTTTCTGGAACGAATCGTTTCACAGAAATCACAAAAAAAAAATTATATATCAAATTTGATTGGAATTTATAGTTACATAACAACAATACGAAGATAATTTCAACTATTGCTTGGAAATAGAAAAACAAAACTCTTCTGATAAGCGAAAAACGAATAACCAAGTGGTATATCTTATAAAAAGTACAAGTTTTTCTTGAATTTAAGAGATACAGAAATATCATTTCACGTGTATAATTTCAGAATTAACTTGGCTTATGAAACTTTTAAATGATTAAATTTCATAATCACTGAAAATATACTTAAAGTATTGAACATTTTCTTTATATTAATTTATTTTATCAAATTGTTATCACTATAATTCATGTAATTCTACATAATATTGAGCCGCGTCACGACAGAACCAACATAGCACGTTTGCGACCAGCATGGATCCAGACCAGCCTGCGCATCCGCGCAGTCTGATCAGGATCCACGCTGTTCGCTATCAGTTTCTTTACTTGTAAATGGGTTGGTAAGCGAACAGCATGGATCCTGATCAGACTGCGCGGATGCGCGGGCTGGTCTGGATCCATGCTGGTCGCAAACGCACTATGTTGGTTTTGTCGTGACGCGGCTCATATGTATTGTCAAATTAAATACCGTTAACTTATTTTGGCTATGACTATCTTGGTGGTAACGAACAAGGACTAGAGTACAGCGTCACGTCTTTATTCTCCTACACATGTTGTGATGCCCTTAGTTGTCAGGCAACCCCAAACAAGTGCGAGTTTGTGCATGTCGCTTGTGAACAAAGCATTAACGCAGTCCTACTAAAGTCGAAGGCATTGCATTGGGAATTACCTGGCGTGGAACCCATCATGAGATGTGTTGACCGGGGCTCTAATAAGGGAGCTTATTACAGTTATACAGTTAAACTTGTTCCAATTGATTAAGTATATACATGTATGTGCATATGTAGAGCGGATTGTTTATTTGTAAAGAATAAATATGTAGAAAAACGTAGTATTTATTTTCATTGTAAACATATAAAAGCTGCTGTAACTTTAAAAATATGTTGGATACCTTATTGTTAAGCCTTTTAATATTAGGTTATGAGATATATATGAAGTATGAAAAGATATACTTTTATATAATAATAATAATAATAATAATTATGAGTAATCAATAAAAGATGAAAACATACAGTTTCTTCTGTATATGTGAAGATTTAACCCGAGTTTCTAAAGAAAATATATTTCCGAACTCCATCTTTAACTTCTACAGTCTACACTTCACACCTTTGAAATACCAAACCAATTGACTTTGCATTGTGTGTGTGTGTGTGTGTGTGTGTGTGTGTGTGCGTGTGCGTGTGTGTGTGCGTGCGTGTGTGTGTGTGCGTGTGCGTGTATGTGTGCGTGCGTGTGTATGTGCGCACGTGTGTGTGTGTGTGTGTTTGTGCGTGAGTGCGTGTATGAAGTTTTGAGTTAATTTAGGTACGATCTGTTCCGTCTAATAGAAATTGTTTTAAAAAAGGAAATCATCATCAGAAACAACAACAACAAAACAACAACAACAACTCACCAGTGTCAATCACAATTGAAGATAAATGGTTACCTTAAAAGTTGTACTGCTTTACTGGTTTGAATTTCGATCAGAGAAAAAAGACAATCTAATCAAACTTTTACACAAACAATTTCTTTTATCCCTTAACACTGTACAGATTTGCATTTGAATGACCAACCGCACCATAAAGAAAATGCGTACGAAAAACTTAAAAACATGGTTTATTTTGGGGCCAACACCACTAAGTTTAACATGTTGCAGGGTTGATTCGATATAACATGTTCATGCTCCTACCGTCCATGCTACTAATTTTGGCTTAAATAATAGTAATAAAAATGCTGTATAAATATATTAATGTAAAAGAATTAACAACAATCAATTTACATTTTTAAATGGTAGTTTTGATGAAATAATAGAAAAATTCTAGATATACCTTTATACAACATTAAAGAATATAACGTAAGATACATGGAACTAATTGTTTGTAAGACAGAAGACAGACATATACCTTTATTTACAATCAGGTTCTACAGTACATAAACATGAGAACAACATGATTTATTCAAGTTGACAAATATAATATAATTATACAGTATATGCATATGGCAGTTTGCATGCAGATTATGGTATGTATATAAATTGTGGGAAAGGGTTATACTAATTTTTATTTTTTTTAACGAATGGGACAGTTTGAGTATTTGATGGTCAACAAATCTTAAATTATACAGTCACTTTACCGTTAATACAGCAATTCACAAGTGGCACTGAAACGGTCAGTAGGCTTCCCAATGCGTGGGTGTAGCGCCGATATATGTCCAAACGTCGAAAAATGTCCAAACGACGATAAATGTCCAAAAATTGACGATAAATGTCTCAATCGCCGATAAATGTCCAAAACTCCTTTAACGATAAATGTCCAAAAATTAACGAAAAATGTCGCAACAAATTAGGTGCTCATAAATTTCCAAATCGGTCAACGATAAATGTCTCAACTTTCCATATGTTAATTGCACTTATTTCTATGATCAACAGTAATGCATCAGCCAGTTATAAAGGTTTCCATAGGGATTAAAAGTACCGATTTAAGTAGCGTTCTCACCAGCATCCCGGCAAAGCCCAGGACCACCCCAGACGATCCGGGATGAAAATATTGTTGCAGTCTCAATAACCCCGGTAGCACTACAGCGATACCCAATTTCCATACTTATAACAACCAGGATGAACTCCGGGCCATCCATGCAGAGTCCAGTTGAAACTACGGATAATGCAGATAGTAAGTGGACGACGGATGACCTAACACGATATTCAAACGCTGTTAAGTCTTCGACCAAAGAGATCATAAAAGCTGAGATCCATGCTAGCACAGCCCCGGATGATGTCGGCAGAGTCCCGGATGATCCCGGCAGAGGCCCAGTACGGTCAGATAGAGTGCCGACAATCACCGGTAGAGCCCCGGCAGAGCCCTTGATCATCCCGGACGTTGCCGACAGAGTTACGGACGTACCCCGGTCGTTCCTGGATCACCCGACCGACCACCGGGACTCTAGCGGGATGCTTGTGAGATTGTTAAAAAAGTTTAAAAAATGTATTTGAAAATAATTTGATTGTTGGATACAGTCTATCTCCCTTACTATTAAAAGGGGGAAAAAATAAGTTAAACCGAGGTGCATTGTACTGGTGCTTTACACCGGACACTTAAAAGAACCAGGGTCGCCTCTGGAACGGGGCGTCTTCTGTATCATGCACTATCCCCCCGAAAAATAATATACAAACAATCTTCAGGGGACGTTGGTCATATGGGCAACCGGTACCAACGATAAAAAAGTCAAATAAAATAAGTTATTATGCCCCCTTCGGAGAAGTGGGGGTATATTGCTTTGCCCATGTCGGTCGGTCGGTCGGTCGGTCGGTCCGTAGACCATGCCATTTCCACTCAATAACTAGACAATGCTTTGGCTGATGGTCCTCATATTTGGTGTGGAGGTTGGGCATGACTAGTAGATGACCCCTATTGATTTTGGGGTCAGTAGGTCAAAGGTAAAGGTCACAGTGACCTCACCATGAAAAGCTTGTTTTTAGAAGATATTTTGTGTGTAACATTGTCTCATTGACAACTACAGGGTTTACTCAATTCATGGACCCATAGGTCATATTGGTTCTGCCCCATGGTAATGATATACATGTATTCCATAACAAATTTACTATGCATTTTTATACACATTTAAAAATATAATGTTATAATATTAAATTGGCTGTGTTTAGGGTGGCATACATGTTTTACAAACATATCTTGTTAACATCTGCATTGCGCTACTCTACACTTATAGCTATATTCAGTGTCGTCACTCGAACTCAACCTCCACTCAAACTCGGGAAAGGCTTCCTTAAGGACGAATTGAGGACGCCTTGGTCAATGTGAACTCAAGTGTAGAATTGGTATTCATATTTGAAAGTCTTCCTCGACTTACCCGAGAAAGGTTTGAATAGCAAATCACCCGTAAAATCACTGTTATAGGTGATCTGTTCAATAAAATATACACTAATTACATAATTCGTACTACTGATGCCCTTTGTTGGTACGAGATTGCAGATATATGGTACAGAAGACCGTAAGAAATGGCATCAGTACATTACCGAAGTTACAACCAAGACATAACCAAGTGTAAACAAGTTAATATATGTGTAAAAACAGTTTAAAGATGAAAATATTCATTGACAAGTTGTGATAATTTCAAAATAACGTTTGTCGAATGGAGAAGAAATGTTAAAAGATTTTGTCAACAGATTAAAATAAATATTACACAGTATTCGAATAGTAACATTATAATTGCTATATGATGGTGTCATTTAAACATTTATATTATTATACCTCAATATATCCTTCAATGTAAAACTCCCATAGGGCTACAATGTGTTCTGATCGAATATCACCCTCCTAGAATATATTTCCCGGGGAATATTTCTTATATCACCTTGGAGCACAAAACTCTTACATTACTCATTCATAAAGCGAAAATGCCTTAGTACCCAGTTAGCATAATATTATTTATTTCCTAGTCTGTCTGTCTGTCTGTCTCTTGTTTTTATCTATATACTATTTTTGTGTATATCGAACATTTACAGATCAAAGTAGCTATAATTGTGAAGTGATGATCTGTATTTTCTTTCAGGCAAAGACTGCTGACCTAAGGGTTTTTTTCGGTATAATAAAATAAATAATACATGGCTGTCGGGGTGATAGAGGATATTGCCAACCCTTGAACTGGCATATTACCCTCGGCTGCGCCTCGTTGTAATATACCAGTTCTCGTGTTGACAATATCCTCTATCACCCCGACAGTCATGTGTTAATTATATATTATTATAACGTTACTTTAATATATCCTTCAATGTAAAACTCCCATAGGCCTACAATGTGTTCTGATCGAATATTACCCTCCTAGAAAATATTCCCCGGGGAATACTTCTTATATCACCCTGGGGCACATAACTCTTACATAACTCTGTATTCATAATAGCGATACTGCCTTAGTAACCAGTTAACATAATGCAAAAATACACATACTAATACAATTTAAATAGTTTACAAAAAATCTTTATTTAGCAAAGAATCCCACGTGGAAAGCGAAAAGTTCTTAGACACTTAGACACTCGGATGGACAATGGCAACGCAATATGGGGCACAAAAATATTGAAGAACACAAACAATGCTAAAACGTATTGCTTCGGTGAGTTAAGAAGGCACATGCCCCCCGCGCCCCATCCGGATCTGCAACTGGCCATGCACAATAATGTATGATACATTTTACGTCGGGGGTAAACTAGAGGGTAAAATCACGGGTTAGTTGGATAGACTGTTACAGTATCCAATACAATAAGTTACAAATTAGCATATGAAAAGTTGAGACATTTATCGTTAACCGATATGGACATTTATGAGCACCTAATTTGTTGCGACTTTTTCGTTAATTTTTGGACATTTATCGTTAAAGGAGTTTTGGACATTTATCGGCGATTGAGACATTTATCGTCAATTTTTGGAAATTTATCGTCGTTTGGACATTTTTCGACGTTTGGACATAATATATCGGCGCTACAGGCGCTGTACAATTACATTGAACAGTTTAATTAAATTTTGCCTATATCCAAAAAAATATTATTTTAAATTGCATCAGTATTTTTCGGATTGTGGAATGATGACTATCAATCAATATTCTTTAAATAGCATTGAGCAGGTTATTTTTAAATTCAGGCTGCAAGTTGGAGCCTTCACATTTCTGTTGTCATTGAATTGTGGAAGATTGCACTATGGCACATTACTCATTTTGTAAATCACACTAGAATGTCTTTATTAAAGCTTTCATAACAATCAATCAAGTAGTGCAGTGATCTTGGTTTGATTAAATTATCACTATTTCATCAATAGAAATTGTAACAATGGATAGTACATGTATATGTCAATAAGAATTATCAACTTAAACAATCAATGGAAAAAATATTGGCAAATTTTGAGTTATTTCATGTATTTAATTTTTTTTTATTAAAATTACAAATTTAATATGATTACGCTACAAATATGATTAATTGTAAACAATTTTAACTGTATCTTTTGAAATTATAGAATAGTTTTAAATAAATAATAATTTTAATGAAAACTTCTAAACTAAATAAAGGTTAACTTGATACTTAATTATAAATAAAAAAACAAGTATAAAGTTCATTATTCATCAATTTTTATGGAGCATAATAATACATTAGAAACCTATGAAACAAGGGAATTTTGTCCAGGTAGTGAAGGGGATTTGTTAAGCCTTGCAAAATCATGAAGGGGATTATGTCCACCCATGAAGGGGATTTTGTCTGGGTATGCGAAGGGGATTTTGTCCGAAGGGGATTATGTCTGACATTCGTAATTACTGTCGTTGATTGTAATGTCGCTTCGCTATGTAATCTGTTTCGGTACTTTGTATAGTATATCAACCTATGCTCAAAGCCATGTTATTTCACTTATAGAATTTACTCTGCAGGCACAGATAGATGCTGTATCATAGGCATTATTTATAAATGTCTACTTTCAATAAACCGGTATATCCTAACATTTGGCTTATCTTGATGTAAGTAAATAAGACAATGAGAACAAATTGTCTAGACTGATAACGATTTAAATGATGGATGTGTGGGCAATACAACCTGTACAATACAATGCCGAAATCCTCGAGTGGACTGTCAATTACATATACACTTCAAGTTCAGTGAGCACGAAATAATCGTGCAAAACTATGACACAACTAATATAAATAGATACATTTATCTCTTAGAACTACACTTACTTACAATTAATAACTGTAGTTCATCCTCATAAGATAATTGATATTAAATATAAATGTGACAATTATGCATATTGGATATTATAAATTGTGTATATATTTTTGTATGTGTGATGATGTACTATTGTACAATTCATTAAAATTGTTGTTCTGTTCTGTTTAAAGTGCAAAAAAAATCATATATTAAAACGCTTACATTTAGCGCGTCATCATATGTTACACTACGATATAATATCACCATGACCGTGCACAAAATGATATGAATGTCCGTGCAATACGGTTTTTACGGGGACACGGGAATGTGATGAAGTGCTATATTGCATTTTCAGATTTCTGTAAAGTACATGTTTGATCCTGCAAAATTATTTTTTAAAGTTAACAGGTGTTTGAAACTATAATACATTTTAAAGATATTATTTAAGAAATACAATTTCAATATGGCCACGGGATATGATTCTGTAATGTTTAATGTTCATATTTATCACAATCATAAGATGCACTGTGTTTATATAGACATGATTGTATTTTAATACCTGTTATAGATGTGTAAATACTTTTTGTATGTATGGCAAAATTAAAATGTACTAGTTTATCGTATTTTGTAGATAGCTTATGTGCGCGTTTCTAATCCAAAAATATTTCCTTTCTTTTTCCTGACGACTTTTCTGGGAATTTTTTACGAAGGCATTGCCATAACTTTAGTTTAAAATAGATCATACCGCCATGACCTAAAACTTCGAAATCTACTGACTGCATGTGTATTGACGCAGGTACATGTATATAAATCTAGATAAAAGTATAGTTTTCCGGTCTACTGACTGCATGTATATTGACGCAGGTATATGTATATAGTTTAGATAAAAGTATAGTTTTCCGGTCTACTGACTGCATGTGTATTGACGCAGGTACATGTATATAAATTTAGATAAAAGTATAGTTTTCCGGTCTACTGACTGCATGTGTATTGACGCAGGTACATGTATATAAATTTAGATAAAAGTATAGTTTTCCAGTCTACTGACTGCATGTGTATTGACGCAGGTACATGTATATAAATTTAGATAAAAGTGTAGTTTTCCGGTCTACTGACTGCATGTGTATTGACGCAGGTACATGTATATAAATTTAGATATAAGTATAGTTTTCCGGTCTACTGACTGCATGTGTATTGACTCAGGTACATGTATATAAATTTTGATAAAAGTATAGTTTTCCTTTCTACTGACTGCATGTGTATTGACGCAGGTACATGTATATAAATTTAGATAAAAGTATAGTTTTCCGGTCTACTGACTGCATGGATATTGACGCAGGTATATGTATATAAATTTAGATAAAAGTATATTTTTCCGGTCTACTGACTGCATTTGTATTGACGCAGGTATATGTATATAAATTTAGATAAAAGTATAGTTTTCCGGTCTACTGACTGCATGGATATTGACGCAGGTATATGTTTATAAATTTAGATAAAAGTATAGTTTTCCGGTCTACTGACTGCATGTGTATTGACGCAGGTATATGTATATAAAATTTAGATAAAAGTATAGTTTTCCGGTCTACTGACTGCATGGATATTGACGCAGGTATATGTATATAAATTTAGATATAAGTATAGTTTTCCGGTCTACTGACTGCATGTGTATTGACTCAGGTACATGTATATAAATTTTGATAAAAGTATAGTTTTCCTGTCTACTGACTGCATGTGTATTGACGCAGGTACATGTATATAAATTTAGATAAAAGTATAGTTTTCCGGTCTACTGACTGCATGGATATTGACGCAGGTATATGTATATAAATTTAGATAAAAGTATATTTTTCCGGTCTACTGACTGCATTTGTATTGACGCAGGTATATGTATATAAATTTAGATAAAAGTATAGTTTTCCGGTCTACTGACTGCATGGATATTGACGCAGGTATATGTTTATAAATTTAGATAAAAGTATATTTTTCCGGTCTACTGACTGCATGTGTATTGACGCAGGTATATGTATATAAATTTAGATAAAAGTATAGTTTTCCGGTCTACTGACTGCATGGATATTGACGCAGGTATATGTATATAAATTTAGATAAAAGTATAGTTTTCCGGTCTACTGACTGCATGGATATTGACGCAGGTATATGTATATAAATTTAGATAAAAGTATAGTTTTCCGGTCTACTGACTGCATATGTATTGATGCAGGTATATGTATATAAATTTAGATAAAAGTATAGTTTTCCGGTCTACTGACTGCATGGATATTGACGCAGGTATATGTATATAAATTTAGATAAAAGTATAGTTTTCCGGTCTACTGACTGCATGTGTATTGACGCAGGTATATGTATATAAATTTAGATAAAAGTATAGTTTTCCGGTCTACTGACTGCATGGATATTGACGCAGGTATATGTATATAAATTTAGATAAAAGTATAGTTTTCCGGTCTACTGACTGCATGTGTATTGACTCAGGTAAATGTATATAAATTTAGATAAAAGTATAGTTTTCCGGTCTACTGACTGCATGTGATATTGACTCAGGTATATGTTTATAAATTTAGATAAAAGTATATTTTTCCGGTCTACTGACTGCATGGATATTGACTCAGGTATATGTTTATAAATTAAGATTAAAGTATAGTTTTCCGGTCTACTGACTGCATGTGTATTGACGCAGGTATATGTATATAAATTTAGATAAAAGTATAGTTTTCCGGTCTACTGACTGCATGTGTATTGACGCAGGTATATGTATATAAATTTAGATAAAAGTATAGTTTTCCGGTCTACTGACTGCATGGATATTGACGCAGGTATATGTATATAAAATTTAGATAAAAGTATAGTTTTCCGGTCTACTGACTGCAATGGATATTGACGCAGGTATATGTATATAAATTTAGATAAAAGTATAGTTTTCCGGTCTACTGACTGCATGTGTATTGACGCAGGTATATGTATATAAATTTAGATAAAAGTATAGTTTTCCGGTCTACTGACTGCATGGATATTGACTCAGGTATATGTATATAAATTTAGATAAAAGTATATTTTTCCGGTCTACTGACTGGATGGATATTGACTCAGGTACATGTATATAAATTTAGATAAAAGTATAGTTTCCGGTCTACTGACTGGATGGATATTGACGCAGGTACATGTATATAAATTTAGATAAAAGTATAGTTTTCCGGTCTACTGACTGCATGGATATTGACGCAGGTACATGTTTATAAATTTAGATAAAAGTATAGTTTTCCGGTCTACTGACTGCATGGATATTGACTCAGGTACATGTTTATAAATTTAGATAAAAGTATAGTTTTCCGGTCTACTGACTGCATGGATATTGACGCAGGTACATGTTTATAAATTTAGATAAAAGTATAGTTTTCCGGTCTACTGACTGCATGGATATTGACGCAGGTACATGTTTATAAATTTAGATAAAAGTATAGTTTTCCGGTCTACTGACTGCATGGATATTGACGCAAGTACATGTTTATAAATTTAGATAAAAGTATAGTTTTCCGGTTCTACTGACTGCATTGATATTGACGCAGGTACATGTTTATAAATTTAGATAAAAGTATAGTTTTTCCGGTCTACTGACTGCATGGATATTGACTCTCAGGTACATGTTTATAAATTTAGATAAAAGTATAGTTTTCCGGTCTACTGACTGCATGGATATTGACTCAGGTATATGTTTATAAATTTAGATAAAAGTATAGTTTTCCGGTCTACTGACTGGATGGATATTGACGCAGGTACATGTATATAAATTTAGATAAAAGTATATTTTTCCGGTCTACTGACTGGATGGATATTGACGCAGGTACATGTATATAAATTTAGATAAAAGTATAGTTTTCCGGTCTACTGACTGCATGGATATTGACTCAGGTATATGTATATAAATTTAGATAAAAGTATAGTTTTCCGGTCTACTGACTGCATGGATATTGACTCAGGTATATGTATATAAATTTAGATAAAAGTATAGTTTTCCGGTCTACTGACTGCATGGATATTGACTCAGGTATATGTTTATAAATTTAGATAAAAGTATAGTTTTCCGGTCTACTGACTGCATGGATATTGACTCAGGTATATGTTTATAAATTTAGATAAAAGTATAGTTTTCCGGTCTACTGACTGCATGGATATTGACTCAGGTACATGTATATAAATTTAGATAAAAGTATAGTTTTCCGGTCTACTGACTGCATGGATATTGACTCAGGTATATGTATATAAATTTAGATAAAAGTATAGTTTTCCGGTCTACTGACTGCATGGATATTGACTCAGGTATATGTATATAAATTTAGATAAAAGTATAGTTTTCCGGTCTACTGACTGCATGGATATTGACTCAGGTATATGTATATAAATTTTGATAAAAGTATATTTTTCCGGACCACATTCTAGTCTTTGTTAAAATAAACATAAAGAACATAGTTACTAAGCATTAGTTTACATAAACCAGACATAAGCAATTTAATTCAACCATGAAAATAGTTTATAATCCAAACAACTTGTCCATCATCGTTATTGGTTCATATCCCAACCTTTCATTTCAGTCTTGTGTAGTTCTATTCAGGCGCCTGTGCGTATCTGAAAAAAATATGAAGGGCACCTGAAATTTGAAATATATATTTATGATGTCTCAAAAGCATTCGAGACTGACTGTATGTCTGAAATACGTCACGGTACAATGGTTTAAAAGCACATTATGCTTCAGAAATCCATATTTTTTTAATTCTTTAGAAACGTCAAACATGCGTTTAATAATGTTTTAATGGTGGATTTTGAGTATATTAGATATTAAACAGCTAAAGAAAGTTGCGCTGAATGTGCAGTTATGTGTCGTAAATGTAGCAAAATGTAAACAAAATAGTATTGACTTCCATACAAAATACTCATTCACTATGATTGTAGTCGCTAACAGAGTAAAATATGCAAAATGCAGTTCATCTTTGTGGCAAATGGTTATTTTTTTTGGAAACTGTAACAAGATATCAATTATAAAATGTTTTTTGAGAAAAGAAAATTGTAGCATTTCTGAGGAATAATGGGCCTTTAAGTAGACCTCTGATGCACTGGCTGATGGTCGGGACTGGCATTTGCCATGCCTTTTGCAGTAAGGGATAGGCCTGTCAGAAATTTCTTTCACAAAATTACGAACTGTCTTTTTGATACCTTATCAGACATAAACCCCCTTAATCCAGTAAAAATCTGCGTTACCTAATAATTATGTTTTGTGTGAACTTTTACACGTACTCTCATTTCTTCAATATTTTTGAACTCATGTTTGATTATACACGAAATCGTGCAAAGCGTTATCGTGCAAATTATATATCGAACACTCCTTGTACATAGTTAGACAATATTTAGACTGTGCTGTATATTATTATATTGTTTAGATAGAAAAGATAAGAACATTGTTGGAAAAACTGGTCTATGTATATTACTTTCATTATTCTGCAGTTAAAGTGCACGATATCGCTGCTTAAATGCAATTCAACTTTTAACACGGGGGTGATACACATTTCCCTCATACGCATTGCATATTTTGGGCACACCGGAAGACTACAAAATATATAGAAAAGCCAGGAGGATAGAATCACATTTCGATTTTCTAAAAAAGCTTTGAATTTTATATAAATGTTTAAAATGTTGAAAGCTTACAATGTATCTGACCTATTTTCTCCTTCACATAACATCTGGAGCAGGGGTTATTCACATATGTTTTTTACCGATGCTCAATTTTGAGATACATATGGGGTTCCAGAAAGTACTAAATTATTCGTTATAGGAAGATATACTGTCCCAGTATCTCAAAAGTGTTATATATTACATAAATAGTTCGTTTACATTTTAAATTCTAGTAATTTAAGAACATTGTTAAACACAATTTGCAGGACTTTTGTTTTTCATTATAAACGGAGTATGTCATAACCCTCGTTTGCATTAAACGTTTTGTTTTTTTACGAACGTGATGTAATATTTTATGATGGAGCTGCCTGTTACTACATGTACTAGTATCAAATCTATGAGGAATCATGACGGCAAGATATACAAGTTATAACATGGTAAATAACTAGACAGAGCAAGAAGTAAACTACATACAGAGGAGCATTAACCTGCTGGAATTAACAGTGATTAGTCGTTACCACCAGTATAGAACCAGGCCAGTCTGCAATTAACTGCAGTCATATCAGACTCTATACTATTGCTAGTCCAGTTTTGATGCCAGGCCAGCCTGAACATCACTGCTGTCTTATAAAACTCTATAATATTGCTAGCACAGTTTTGATGCCAGGCCAGCCTGCACATCACTGCTGTCTTATCAGACTCTATACTTTTGCTAGCTCAGTTTTGATGCCAGGCCAGCCTGCACATCCCTGCAGTCTTATCAGACTCTATATTATTGCTAGCCCAGTTTTGATGCCAGGCCAGCCTGCACATGTCTGCAGTCTTATCAGACTCTATACTATTGCTAGCTCAGTTTTGATGCCAGGCCAGCCTGCACATCCCTGCAGTCTTATCAGACTCTATACTATTGCTAGCCCAGTTTTGATGCCAGGCCAGCCTGCACATCCCTGTAGTCTTATCAGACTCTATACTATTGCTAGCCCAGTTTTGATGCCAGGCCAGCCTGCACATGTCTGCAGTTTTATCAGACTCTATACTATTGCTAGCTCAGTTTTGATGCCAGGCCAGCCTGCACATGTCTGCAGTTTTATCAGACTCTATACTATTGCTAGCTCAGTTTTGATGCCAGGCCGGCCTGCACATGTCTGCAGTCTTATCAGACTCCATAATATTGCTAGCTCAGTTTTGATGCCAGGCCAGCCTGCAAATCACTGCAGTCTTATCAGACTCTAAACTATTGCTAGCCAAGTTTTGATGCCAGGCCAGCCTGCACATGTCTGCAGTCTTATCAGACTCTATATATTGCTAGCTCAGTTTTGATGCCAGGCCGGCCTGCACATGTCTGCAGTTTTATCAGACTCTATACTATTGCTAGCTCAGTTTTGATGCCAGGCCAGCCTGCACATGTCTGCAGTCTTATCAGACTCCATAATATTGCTAGCTCAGTTTTGATGCCAGGCCAGCCTGCAAATCACTGCAGTCTTATCAGACTCTATACTATTGCTAGCTCAGTTTTGATGCCAGGCCGGCCTGCACATGTCTGCAGTCTTATCAAACTCTATACTATTGCTAGCTCAGTTTTGATGCCAGGCCAGCCTGCACATGTCTGCAGTCTTATCAGACTCTATACTATTGCTAGCCCAGTTTTGATGCCAGGCCAGCCTGCACATGTCTGCAGTCTTATCAGACTCTATACTATTGCTAGCCCAGTTTTGATGCCAGGCCAGCCTGCACATCCCTGCAGTCTTATCAGACTCTATACTATTGCTAGCCCAGTTTTGATGCCAGGCCAGCCTGCACATCCCTGCAGTCTTATCAGACTCTATACTATTTGCTAGCCCAGTTTTGATGCCAGGCCAGCCTGCACATCCCTGCAGTCTTATCAGACTCTATACTATTGCTAGCTCAGTTTTGATGCCAGGCCAGCCTGCACATGTCTGCAGTCTTATCAGACTCTATACTATTGCTAGCTCAGTTTTGATGCCAGGCCAGCCTGCACATCCCTGCAGTCTTATCAGACTCTATACTATTGCTAGCTCAGTTTTGATGCCAGGCCAGCCTGCACATGTCTGCAGTCTTATCAGACTTATACTATTGCTAGCTCAGTTTTGATGCCAGGCAGCCTGCACATGTCTGCAGTCTTATCAGACTATATCTATTGCTAGCCCAGTTTTGATGCCAGGCCAGCCTGCACATACTGCAGTCTTATCAGACTTATACTATTGCTAGCTCAGTTTTAATGCCAGGCCAGCCTGCACATGTCTGCAGTCTTATCAGAACTATATACTATTGCTAGCCCAGTTTTGATGCCAGGCAGCCTGCACATCCTGCAGTCTTATCAGACTATATACTATTGCTAGCTCAGTTTTGATGCCAGTCCAGCCTGCACATCACTGCAGTCTTATCAGACTATATACTATTGCTAGCCCAGTTTTAATGCCAGGCCAGCCTGCACATGTCTGCAGTCTTATCAGAATCTATACTATTGCTAGCCCAGTGTTGATGCCAGGCCAGCCTGCACATCCCTGCAGTCTTATCAGACTCTAAACTATTGCTAGCTCAGTTTTGATGCCAGTCCAGCCTGCACATCACTGCAGTCTTATCAGACTCTATACTATTGCTAGCCCAGTTTTGATGTCAGGCCAGCCTGCACATGTCTGCAGTCTTATCAGACTCTATACTATTGCTAGCCCAGTTTTGATGTCAGGCCAGCCTGCACATCACTGCAGTCTTATCAGATTATATACTATTGCTAGCCCAGTTTTGATGCCAGGCCAGCCTGAACATCACTGCAGTCTTATCAGACTCTATACTATTGCTAGCTCAGTTTTGATATCAGGCCAGCCTGCGCATCCCTGCAGTCTTATCAGACTCTATACTATTGCTAGCTCAGTTTTGATGCCAGGCCAGCCTGTGCATCACTGCAGTCTTATCAGACTCTATACTATTGCTAGCCCAGTTTTGATGCCAGGTCAGCCTGCACATCACTGCAGTCTTATCAGACTCTATACTATCGCTAGCCCAGTTTTGATGCCAGGCCAGCCTGCACATCACTGCAGTCTTATCAGACTCTATACTATTGCAAGCTCAGTGTTGATATTTTGATATTTAAATAATTTAAAACTTTGAATGGACTGTTCCATATTCATAGCAGAGCAAGTTCATTACAAAAATCCGGCAGGTTAAAACAAATCACAAAATATTATCGCATGGTTTTAACTTCAGTACAGTTTTTGACGATTTGAAAACTGCATTGACAGTACAAAGGGGAAAAATAATTCTGTTAAAACATTTGCAATTGCGATTAAACAACTATAATATATGAAACGAGTTAGTTATGAGGGTATCACTATATAAAAGTACAGCAAAACATTTTCTGATTAAGCCCAGAAAGCTACTTGTATCTTTAATTACAAAAAAAAATATTTGTTTAACTTTACTTATATACTCCAAAAACATAAATCAGAATTGGCTGATTAACTTATAGCTCCAATCTTAAATTATTATGACGAGGTTTGTTGTTTCGCTAATGATTTAATCGAATTTGAAAGTACATTTAAAATTTTGTAAAAAAAAACTACACAGAATGACTTCATAAATGGTAAATTAGGTCGAACCTTTTTAAGACTATACTCATTTACAAGGCTAAGAATATCAAAAACGAAAGTTGTTATTGTATCCTATCCTAGTAAATTGGTGTTCATCATTGAGTGGTGTACGGGACAAAACTCTTGCATTTACTGTTCAATTTCATAATTTTGCAAAGGGAGACAAATCCGTCGGTCTTGTCTTTAGTTTTCAAGAGAGATTACTCTATTGAGTTTAACTGATTTGATCCGATTGGATGTGTGGTGGGAAAAGTCATTGTTTCTTTGTTATTGTGAAGAAGAGATGTTAAAAAAAATGTTTACGGTCCGACATCCCTTAAGGGTTCCTATGATGTTTTTTGACACGATGGGACTGAAAATATTTTTTCAAGATATATGTACCATTTGATGTAGGCTTAGACCACTAATTTTCAGATAATTCGCGCACTTCGTTTTTCCAGGATAATTATTCAAATTGTAAAAAAATGACCCAAAATGAAAAGCGTTTAAACGCTTTTCACTCAAATCGGGTTTAGGAAAAGCATAAAAATACGATTTTCAATTTATTTCACAGTATATTTCTTTAATATCTTTGCATATATTTCTGTTTTAAGTGTCCCAGCTGATTTATGTAAGAAATTCAAATGCTATGTTTTTAGGCTTTGAAACCTCAGTGGAGTCCCTTTAATATTCGAAATTCTGCCATATATGCCAATTAAAGGTATTCATATAAACCATTAGATATATATTGAAACTCTAGGTATGTTGTCATAAGTAACATAGATATGTAATATACATGTATATCATATTGTACTAAGCATCTTAATAAGAAATATTTTGATATCATTTGCATTTTATCTATATCATTTTATAGGAAATGTGTTAGTATATATCTCATACACATGTATAAAAACAAATAAGTCATATAATCATAGCCATACTATATTTCCGGTAAGACTGGTTATGATTATAAGAGAAATGTATAATATAATTTATGTTTCTTGCCTCAATAGGGAGGTAAGATACTAGTTATTTTTAAATAAATTGATTTAGTATAATGAGTTATGTAAGGAACATTATGTTTGTTGTGACACTACTTCATAGTTTAATATTGGTAAACTATATTATTTTCATCTGGGTAGCTAAACGTTTACAGAATAGAACATGTAAATCGTAAAATCATTTTAACACAGATATGAAGTACGTGAGTGTAAGACAACATAACTTTAAGATTCATTATTCTACGCTCTTACGAGTAAGTTGTTATTATGACCTTCTCCAGTAAAGTCATAATTATATTGTGGTACTGTTTTCTACGTTAATATATGCACCATAAGTACCCTGTCTTCAATTAACACTTACAAATGAAATGCATCTTAAGTAAGCATTTAGATAATTCTCGTTGAAAAAGTAGCTGTTAAGGTAGTTGACTTCAAACCACTTGCCCCTCGCCGCTGTGGGTTTAAATTCCCGACAGGCACTTTGGATTCTTTCATGCCAGGAAGCTATCCAGATAGTTTACAGAAATATGGTTCTATTCATGCCAGGAAGCTATCCAGAAAGTTCACAGAACGTTGATGGTTCTATTCATGCCAGGAAGCTATCCAGATAGTTTACATAACGTTGATGGTTCTATTCATGCCGGGAAGCTATCCAGAAAGTTCACAGAACGTTGATGGTTCTATTCATGCCAGGAAGCTATCCAGATAGTTTACAGAACGTTGATGGTTCTATTCATGCCAGGAAGCTATCCAGAAAGTTCACAGAACGTTGATGGTTCTATTCATGCCAGGAAGCTATCCAGATAGTTTACAGAACGTTGATGGTTCTATTCATGCCAGGAAGCTATCCAGATAGTTTAGGGCCCTTTCTGAACTTTGAAAAAAAAATGCATTATGCCAGCTCTTTTTGTTTTAAGAATAGTTGGCATTCACTGTCTTGTGGCTCTAACTTGTTCATAATGTTTTATATATTAGATAATAATGGTAGCAATATGATATTTTATGGGGTTTCAATATACCAAAGGAAAAACGCTATTCCTACCACTTCTTTGAATCAGTACATATACTTCTTTTTCATTTAACGTCTATAATTAAATACCACTTATACTTTTATTTCAGATTTCCAACTGAGAGGTCAAGATTACATCATTTGAAGAGGATAATTCTATGTGGAATGTAGAATCCCAAAACGTAATCGGTAAATGATCATTAATTACTGAACATTAGTTTCATATATATCATATATATTAAAAGCAATGTTTTAAAAGTATAATAATTATTGCTTTTGGAAAATGCCCCTTGTTACATTGTTTTATTTAAAATCATTTGATATCATTCTACAGGCACAAGTTGCCACTTCTTTGTAATTTCAAGTCCTTACTAAGAAATAATCAAATTCAGCTTTTTTTATGTTTGTAGGAGCAGTAGATGGAACCCCCTCATCCTCTATTCAGGGGTCCATCACAGGATGGGGGACAGCTTATATGTCTGCAGAAAAAGGTTCCATGCTCTTAATGTTCAGGCAGTAGTCGATGCTGAAATGAGGTACACTATTTTTGTCAAG